>NC_079515.1:17001196-17158239 GCF_000801105.2 Raphanus sativus
CCTTCCTGCGTAATTTCTTTGATGAGGCACGCGCTGAAGACTTAAGGAGCAAAATCGCCACTTTCGCGCAAAAGCCTAGTGAGACTTTTAAAGACGCGTGGATCAGATTTAAGTTCTTCCAGCGAGACTGTCCACACCATGGATTCAATGAAGTGCAGCTGTTAAGCACTTTTTACAGAGGTATCGCCTTGAGGTATCAGATGGCTCTTGATACTGCTAGCGAGGGAAACTTCAACACTAGGAATCCAATAGAAGCTGTGAGACTTATGGAGAACCTAGCCAACAGCAGCAGCACCAAGAACACTGACTCTGACAAGAAGAAATCGGTTGCAGCCATCGGAGAAGACCAGATGAATGAAGTCAGAGCCAAGATAGATGCTTTACATGCATTTCTGAGGCAGCCAGTCTGCTCAGCTGAAGAAGGAGAGGCTAGAGAAGATGATACATAGAAGATGTTAACTACATTGGAGGTACTGGATTTCAGAGATATGGAAACCAGAGTGGAAACATAAACTTTTTGGCAGTGGTCAGAAAAGTAACTACAACCAGAGTTCACAGTATCAGAAACCCTTCACCAACACAAGGAACTACGGCAACTCAGCTTACCAAAACCCACCGCCACCCACCCAGGAGAGTAAGTTTGATGCCATGATTGATAGAGTTCTAGAAGGTCAGCAGAAGCTTACAGTAGACTTCAATGGGAAGATCGACTCTGTCTTCAACAATCTGACCACAAGGATAGACACTATTTGCACTCAAGTTAAGAAACTTGAGACACATATTGTCCAGACTGAAGACTCTATCAGGAGGATTGGAACTTCTAAGGAAGTAGGGGAAGGAAATAGGAAACACCACGTGAATGCCATTATAGATGATGATTTCTGGCAAGTGGTGAAACAGGAGAAGCAACAAGAAGGAGACTTTGAAGTGGAAAGTTCACTAAGTCTCGGTGGATCACAATGGTGTCGACCGACACCAACTAGTCCACATTGATCGACATCAACAATGCCATGTCCGGATAGGACTGCAGATTGCAACGCGGTTAGGATATTGACACATGCTGAATTTACGGTTTCTCATCCATACCCACCCACCCACACCTACGAAGATATCGACCGACGAGACGAGCCACTCATCGATCGACACAAAGACGAGAAACGTATCGATCGACCCTTTTCTCCACCTATCGACCGACACACACCTCTCACATACCAAGTGCAACTACCATCGATAGACAGCAACCAAATCAATGCACTCAGACCCACACCGAAACCACAAGCTAACCCTACAGAGATTACTGGTTACCCTTCAGACACTACACCTACATCAGAGGGAACTGAAGGAAGAAGGTTAAGGAGTAGGAAGGAGAAGATTCCTAAGAACCTTAAAAGGGAAGCTAACAAAAAAGAGATTGATGGTTTCACTAAGAGAGTTATCAGAATCCCACCAGAGAAACCTTTTGAGGAGGTTTACTTCACAAGCAGATTGTGGATGTTCTTCAGAGAAACAAAGGAGACTGAAAATGACATTAGAAGAAGGTTTGACAATGTCAGAGAAGATATGAGGAAAATGATTACTTTGCAGAAGAAGAGTGATCCTGGGAAGTTTACAATACCCTGTGTAGTACAAGGGATTGAATTTCCTCATGCACTATGTGACACTGGTTCATCAGTAAGCATCTTACCAAAGGTCATGGCAGACCATTTGGGCCTGTAAGTAGAGCCTTCACCAGAGATCTTTACATTCGTGGATTACACTCAGAAAAAATCTGGAGGCTTCATCAGAGACCTGGAAGTACATATTGGTAATGCTATCGTCCCTGTGGATTTTCATGTCCTAGACATCAAGCTAAATTGGAACTCTTCCCTCTTACTTGGAAGAGCATTTATGGCTATAGTAGGAGCCATATGTTAACACCAACAGGATGTGCTTGACTCTGATAGATCCAGATGTCCACTACGACCATGTCTAGCTTGGGAAACCACCAGCCAAATCAGTGGTAAAAGAAGATGATACTGGTATCATTGCAGTTTGTCATTGTGAAGTCGAGTACGAGACAGAGTACTCGAGATCGATCGACAGCACCTTAACATCATCGATCGACACTCGCAGGTCAGAGGAGATCGACAACAAACATCGATCATCGATCGACAGAGACCCACCAGATGATGAACTCGATCTACCAGATCATTGCTACCCGAGTTTTGCCATCCCACCCAGTCGAAAGGAAGATGGTTACTCATTAAGGAGTTGGGCAGATAACGGATTTCATGAGAGTTTTGCAGTAGTCATAGCCACCTCTTCCCACAGTGGAGACCACAGTGAAGAACATGATGCAGACTACTAGGAAGAGAGAGTTTGGGAAAATTACTTAGAGAATGACAGATTTGCAAATTGACTCCCACAATCGATCGACATCAAACGACCACCATCGATCGATTATCTACTACATCCAGCAAAACGACATTGTCCATCGATCGACATAGCCAGTATCACATCGATCGATATTGACCTGGACGACTTAAAGGACAAAATCGGAATTTCATCGATTAGGACAATACATGGGTATAAAAGGTTTATAAGTACAAACACGAAAATTCAAACCTCTACACCTTCTACCCAGCATCTTCCAACATTCAACAACTTATCAATGGAGGACTGCAACAACATGAACAATCGATCCAACCATGCAGCTAGACGTGCACCATCGATCGCCACCACCACATCACCATCGATCGACGCCTTCAACAGAGCTCAATCTCGATTTCATGAACCTTATGATATCAAGAACGTTTCACTAACACCTGATGAATTTGGAATTTTTAGGGACACAGATGGCTATGCAAGAGCAATGGATGGAAGAGTTCTGCACATAACCAGGGAAGACATAGCAGACATCCTCCAAGTTGCTAATGGACCAGAAAACCTGTTCACACAGCAACGTAGCCATCAAGACATCCTAGCTCACGTCCAGGACAATCACCACGTCACCACAAGGGAGGATACAGTTCCTCATGCCTTCGGTCAACCCAGGAGTTCACCATCGATCGACATCGTTTCATCACCATCGATCGACGGCGGATATCCCGGATCGATCGACATGCCAAGAGTCAGATCGCCCGACAGACGATTGGAGTTTGGACGACGTGCCTTCAATACTGATGGATCCAGGAGATTCAAATGGGAAGCCAATGATGAATATGGTGTCTACAGAGATGAGTTTGGCCATACTTGAGGAGTTGATGGTGAAATCATCCATGTTACCAAGGAGCAAATAAGAAGAATTCTGGAGAGAGCATCCCTTTTTCACAGAGGTTGCTTACGCCTTCCAGTACACACACACCCTTACCATGCATACAGACCACCACCAGTACCCTACAGTAGAGAGGAGATAGATGATATGGTGACTGATGTATGGAGAGCTCATGCACACCTTGAGGGAAACATGCATACATTGGTGGAAGACACTTTCCAGCCTTTGGATGTCAGTTACAAGGATCTCCAGAGTGATATGGCTGAGATAAGAGTGGAGCTTGGAAACATATTAACCATGCTTGAGAAGGAGGCTACGCCACCAATATCGACCGACACAATACATGTGCCATCGATCGACATCGGCAAGACTACATCCAAGGACCGACCAGAATGTCCATCACCTAAGAAAGATGAATGGGAGATTGCTTATATCAATACACGGATTGGAGACGTCTACAGCCCTCTCAGCAACAATGTCGAATGGTTAAGCAAGAGGATCGATCTTCTACAGAAAGAGCTAGCATCAATTTGCAAGAAAGATCAAGCTAAGAATGCTACTTCTCCATCGATCGACACACTGAATCCACCGTCGATCGACACAAGGTTCGCAGCACTGGAAGATATGATGAGAGCATACGAAGAGAAGCATGATCTTTTAAGTTCACCTATCATGCGATACCTGGATACTTTGTCACGACAGCTGAACGAGCTACAAAGAGACATGAGCATAGTTCAAGATCAGCTTGATCTACGTGACAGAAACGCAACATCGATCGACAGGCCTAGACCAATATCGATCGACATCGAGCCACCACCAGCGAAGAAAGCATGCACTACAGCAGAAATTGATGAGATCAAACATGAGCTGTACGAAGCTATGGATGTTATGGAAAGGAGACTCAACGGGACCTGTGATACCATTGACAACACTCACAACGAAAGAGTGACCAACCTTTGTAGAGCTACTGGTCTATTGAAGAATGAGATACGCAATATGCAGAGAATTCTTGAGTACCAAGGCCAACGCTCAGAATCGATCGACACAGTTGACACTGAGTCGACCGACAGAACTCCCAGCGAACCGACCGACGCACAAGTTGTAGCATCGATCGATACCGAGACCTTGGCAGATCAAGATCAGCAGATTCATGACCAGCACGACAAAGATCAACATGAAGAACTACCTGAGCATTCCAGATTTGATCAGCATCAGTTTGACATGGAAGATTTGGATAGAAGATTGCAAGTCATCAAAGCAGATTTAGCAAAGATATATCCGAGATGGACAAGATCAGATGATGCCACAAGAAGCTTCACTGCTGCTGAGTCCAAAGATGAGGGAAATGTTTGCCCACCAGCAAACAACAACCCCCACTGCACCCCATGAGTCACTCACCTACCACAGTCAAGCTAAATGACTATAACAAAGCGCTGAGTGGGAGGCAACCCACTATTAGGTCCAAGTAGAATGATGATTGCGTCGACCGACATTCACCATTCATATTGCTCGACACCACACGACCATTGCAAACGATCGACGTATCCCACTACGAATCGATCGACACCTTGTCGATTAGGTTTATTCATTATAACTTGTTATATTTATTAATTATGATTTATTTTCTTTACCTCACCACCGGCTGTGTTACACTGGGACAGTGTAATTTAAGTCTGGGGGGGGGGGGTTTACTAATATGTGTTTTTATTTTGGTTTTTATTTAAGTTATTTTTCAAAATTATTTTTCGCATAAGTATTAAATAGGAACATTGATATAGATTTATATTTGATTGTCTGACCGCTCTTTAGCACCATTCTAGATTACTGATTGCAGATAGTACTAAAAATGCTAAAGTGGATCAACCTGTCATCTATATTCACTAGCTAAGATTGTTTGAAGGAACCAAAGCTGACCTCCAACACTAATACTGACTTATTTGCTTGTCTTGGGGTTTGGAAATCACTGGATCGAAATCCTCTTACAAGTCTGGAAGGTAAAAAGTATGTGTGTTTCTGGTTCCCTTCCTTCTCTCTCTTCAGCGTCTCAAGATCTAAGTTTATGTTATAAAAGATTGAAATGATTTCTTGAGAAGCAGAGGGGTAGGAGTGTCTCCTGAGACCCCAGTATTCTAAATCTCAAGGATGATCACACATTGTGGAAACGAGAGATAGGTAAATTACCAAAGACCCCATTATTCGCTACACTTTGTCAAAAATGTATGAGTTACAATACAAATGTCAATGAGATGGACTAGATGACCTTTGTGGCATCGAACCTGTTGAAATTGAAACTAATAAGAGATTCAGAGAAGATAGATGAGGGGAGAAAGGGATCAGAGAAGACTACCTGTGTGTTCAGATACTTGTTGGATTTGAATCCATGTGTCCTTTGATCGATACTCCCAAGGTAAAGCCTGCACTTTTATTTTATGTTAAGAAATGAGGTTAGTAGAGGGGAATGTCAGATGAGATTTGCTAAGTTGTTGACTAGATAAGTTTGGTTGCTAAACTAGGATAAGGCATAATGAACTTCTGTGATTAGGATGTTTAGACATGAATTGCAAACCCATAGAGTGATGACTTCAATATTTTGAATCTTTGAGTTCCTACTGTTTTCAAACATTTTCCAAAGACTACTGTTTTTGCTTGAGGACAATCAAAGGAGTAAGTCTGGGGGAGTTGATATACCATGGATTTTACCCATTTTTAACCATGGTATACTAGTATTTTATTACATATTTAATCTGTTTTCTAGCCTGTTAGGTATGTTTTCAGGTTCAGGAGCATTTCGTGAGAAAGTGATGTTTTGGAGCATTTTGGAGTACAAGAGATGATATACCCGAGTTGACCATTCAAGACCAAGTCGGAAGTCAACATTGCGATTATAATCGATCGATACTCATCCAGAGTTGTCGATCGATGTAGCTGAGAAGATCCGCGTACTAGAAGATTATTATCGATCGATAAACATCAGTGTTGTCGATCGATATCGAGGACGAAATGGTTTAGCCGACTACTTCACCAAGACTTCACCAAATTACGAGATTACCCCTGACGAGATTTTAACCTAATGGAAATGCTTAAAATTTCCTGCTAAGTGTTTTTTTATGGCAACCTTCGAAAGAAGCAAGTTCAAGAGAAAAGCAGAGAGTGTGAGAGAGAGACTAGAGTTTTATATTGTTTTGAGATATTGGAGAGATTTCTCATCTCCTTTTGTATTTATACTTATTTCTATCTATGCAATTCTCTTCATCTATCCATTGTCATGAATTGCTTAGCTATGTCTGAGTAGTCTACTTGTTAGATCTAGGGTTTAAATAGGTTTGTGGGATTAGCCCCAAACTATAATTGCTAAGTTGTGGTACTCATCAAATGGATTGCACCCTATGCTTGTTCTAGATTAGCTAACTAGAATATAGATTACTAGGATCTTTGATTATCTTGAATTATCCATTTGAGCTAGCTTGTCTCCCGTTGAGAAGAGCGACAGCTCCTCCCTGAGACCTAGTGTTCATTATCGGCTCGCGCCTAGGCATATCTAGAAGCTAGGATTGATTAGTAGATTTTATTTAATTGGTTCCCTAACTCCTCGTGATTCAATCCTTAAGTACTACAGCTGTACCTCTTATTTAAGAGAGTAAGCTCTACTGGGTAATTTGAGCACTATTAGATGCAACAACGGGATCCGGAATCGACCGATCCAGCAGCCTTTGCGGTACCGAGCGCCCTCACCAACTACTTCAGTGATGTCTACCGTAGCTTTTTTATTTGTTTCGTTTTGTATTTTAAATTTAAATATTATTTTATAACATTTATATAGTTTTTAAAAATTTATTTCATTTTATATATAAAATATTTTAACTTTAATATTTAATAAAATTAAATTATAATAAAATTATAAATAATAACTGACGACGTAAACTCTTTGTAAAGTTTACATAGAATTTACATAGAATTACTCGTAAATTCCTCGTAAAATTTACATCGAAATGTTACGAGTACTTTACAACGAAATTTAATGAGTTGCTTACGACGAGTATTTTCCTTCCGTTTTATGATGAAAGCATTTCCTTGTAAATGTTAGGTGGACTTTATGACGAAACGTCCGTTACGAAGGACTTCGTTTACCAACAAAACAAGTTTCGACGTTAATTCGTCATAACACCCCTATTACGACGAATTTACAGCGAATACAGTCCTCTTAAAAAATAGGTTTGCTTGTAGTGTATGGAAAACACACAAAATACATGAGCAAAATTTTTACTACTTTGGGTAGAAGACTTCGTGAAGACTTTGTGGGAAGTTTTCTTTCATAAAATAGATTACAAGACTTACCAAGAAGTTTTTAGAGAAGTCTTCTAAGAGTCTTCTGAGAAGTCTGTCTCAGATCTGAAAAACCTGCAAATTTAAAAACATTCAAATGGCTTCAAAACAGAGAAAAAATTCAAAATGAAAAATTTATGCTTTCAAAATAAACAAAACAGTCACATTAGGTTGAATCTATAGCTTTTTAGAATCTAAAATATAAAACACACAAAAATACATATTCAAATTTATAGATCTACCTTCAAAATAGTGAAAGATGAAAATAATGTAATGAAAAACCTGCAAAAAGATAAATTATGAGAAGACATGAAAAAAGAGAAGTGGATATAAAGTTTGGTGTTTTGATGTTCAAAGAGATTCGAGAAAGGTTGGAGAGTTTAGAGTGAGAAACATTATATTTTTGTTGCAGCCATTTGAGAGGAAGAAAGAAAATGTGTAAACTTTCTTTATATATAGAGATAAACATTACAATTAGGTTAAATATTTTCGATACATAAGATTTCGGAAGAAGTCTTCTAAGAGAAGATTTCTGAAGAAGTCTTCTAAGAGAAGATTTCTAAAGATGTCTTCTCTTAAAAGACTTCCGAATAAGTTTTCTTGACCCTAAAATCAAATAATTAACTAAATAGCAAAAAAAACACTTCCTTAAACTTAACAGAAACTTAAAAAGTGTTTAAATTAAGTTATTAGATAGTCACTAAACACATATAAATCAGATTAAAAAAAATTAAAAAGATAAGATTACAAAATCTAACCTTAAAATATAACAAATACTATAACATATGTTACCAAAGACTATCATCACTTAGTCCATATTCACGCATCTATATTAAAAATAATTCCATTTTAGTAAAACTAAATTTGCATCATTTAGAAATGTTTATTAATACATGATTTCGTTTTTTTCCTTTCAATTTTCTTTTATTAAATTTATTAATTACTTTTAAGATGTAATACATGAGAAGACTTTCCTTAGCAGACTTCCGGAAGACTTCGATTTAGGCGAGAAATCTAAATTCTTCTAAAATTTATGCGGAAACCCTAAATTCTACTAAAATTTAGGTAAGACTGTGAGAAGGCTTCTTGGGAAGTCTTTTGTGAGTCTTCCAGACTCTATAATCAAGATATTTGATATTCACTAAACAAACATAAGTCAAACTAAAAAGAAATTAAAAAAAATATGATCTCAAAATCTAACCCTAATATACTAACAATACTAATACATATCGCGATATGTTTAATTCATACCCAACATATCGCGATATGTTCAATTCATACCCCACTTATATGGCTGTACCAAAACATACCTAAACTTATATGGCTATGCCAAAACATACCCAACTTATAATTTTTTGGCAAAATCATACACCAGTCGCCACATCAGATGTCTTGTCATCTACTTTTGTTCGTGTGGATGCAACGTCAGCTAGTTTTGCTGACGAATATGCCATGTGTATAATTTTGTTTTAAACTAAATAATTTTGATATAAAAATAAATTCTTAGAAAATATAAAATTTATAATTTTTTATTATTTAGTAAAATTAACAAAAATTAATTAATTAATTAAATTCTAATCTTATATAAGAGATATAGTCGTAAATATTATGATCATATAAAAACCTTCCTTATAAAAGTTTTATATGTATTTTAATGATTCAAATCTAATTCTAGTGTTGCAGACGTGTTACTCTTGATTAATCATGGTTGGATTAATCCAAAATTTTAAATGTAAATAATATAAATATGATTAATAAAGCGTAAAAATGAATCATGTTACGCTTTATTAATCATGAATATGATATTTACATTTAATCTAATTTTTTTAATGTAAATAACATACCCATGATTAATAAAGCGTAAAAATAAATTATGTTACAATTTATTAATCCAGCGTAAAAATAAATCATGTTACACTTTATTAATCATGGGTATGTTTTTTACATTTAAAAAAATTAGATTAACACAACCATGATTAATCAAGAGTAACACGTCTGCAACACTAACATTAGATTTGAATCATTACAATACATATATAACTCTTATAAGGACGGTTTTTGATAGGATCGAAAGATTTACTAATATATCTCTTATATAAGATTAAAATTTAATTGATTAATTTTTGTTAATTTTACTAAATAATAAAAAATAAAATATTTTGCATTTTCTAAAAATTAATTTTTATAACAAAATTATTTAGTTAAAAAATTATACACATGGCATCTTCGTCCGCAAAATTAGCTGACATTGCATCCACGCGAACAAAAGTAAATGACATGGCATCTGATGTCGCGATTTGTGTATGATTTTGCCAAAAAAATTATAAGTTGGGTATGTTTTGGCACGATCATATAAGTTCAGGTATGTTTTGGCACGGCCATATAAATCGGGTATGAATTGAACATATTGCGATATGTTGGGTATGAAATAACCGTTTTCCCCTCAATTCACATTCACTCCTCTATGTTGAAAATAATTTAATTTTAGTAAAACTAAATTTGCATCATTAGAAATATTTATGATTTTATTTTTTTACATCAAAATATTCTTTTATAAAAATTTAAAATTATTTTAAAGATCTACTGAACGAGAAGACTTCTTTGTAAGTCTTCTCACACGGGGTTATAATCGTAAAACTCAATACATATTTTTTGTTTGGTCATAAGGAGGTTGTAATTTCACTAACCTTTTAGATTAATTTTGCATTTGATTGAATTTGGGGTACATTTTTGTATTAAAAATCAAATGTTGTGTCTTTTTTGGCAATTTCCCCTGTAAAGTTATATAATATGTAACACAAAAATGTAAATCATATATTTAAAATGTTTATGATATATCTAAAATATATTTTTTGATATATCCTATCTAATGGTCTGATCAGTCCCGGAGAACGCACTTAGTGTTACAGAGTGTACTAGCTACTACATTGCTTAAGCCGAGTTTGTAATGCCTTCCGATTAAACCAAATGGTAGACTGATTGTCTGTTACAGCTTATCATATTAACCACTTAGGCCAAAGCTCAAATCTAAACTGACGACAACATAATAATAATTTAGTTCCCAGAAGGAATCAATCCAAAATTGATGTGGATACACACGAAACTATAAAAAAATTTCACTAAAAACTACCGCTATTTGGTTTTAGTATATATATATATATATATATATATATATATATATATATATATATATATATATATATTATAAAATAAAAAAATATATATGCAGGGACGTGCAGATCAAACTCTAATTATGTATTACTTGTCATGGAAAGTACGTACGTATATTCTTCTAAGGGGAATTGCACTCTACGGCCATAAAACAATTAATAATTCATTGACTAGCTAATTGCCCTAAATTTTCAGTGTTCCACCTGTCTTTTATATAATATTGATGTATTGCACTTGCTTAAAACCGGGAAAACCTGCTATAAAAAATAAATAAGTTAATAATTATTATTTTGGAAAAGTACGCCGTGTCCCTTTTAGAATCACAATCTTTTGAATAGTTTCTTCCCAGATTGTCTCCACTTTGTTTTCTCTGATCACAATCTCGACAGTAGCTCGACTAAGAAAAGGCGTTTGCAAAGAGGATTCAGTTGTCTGAGTTGCCGGTTCACTGCTTTCAATATTTACAGAAGAGACGAGAAAGTAACAGGCCCAACGGGATTTGCGTTGACCCTCGCCGATTCGCATTCACATCCTAGTTTGTGCTGACTCTTGCCGACAAGACTTGTGCAGTGGCGATCACCTCCATCTATACAAACGACACCATCATCACGATCGATTATTTCATCATCACCACCGTATGTTCTTCTCTTCTATTTACTGCATGAACAAAAAATATGTCTTTCCGATGCGGTTATATGTATTATCTCCACTGATGTCGTCAGGTACACTTATATTTTGTCGCCGTGAATGACCTAAGTTGATCGGAGAAGATAAACAGTTTTTGTTTATTTGTTATGTTCTATTCGCATATAGAATAGAAATGTAAACCGAAGTGTAGGTGTATCAGCACATTTGGAAAAAGAAGAATGGAAGAAGATGAATTCACCGTCTATACTATATTCGATGAACGAAATATTATAGTATATATTCTTTAATGTAGTTATTTATGTAAGGTTACCATACCATTTGAGCCATATTTCTATATTATTTCTGAAAATGTAATAATCTAGTGCCTGTCAATATTTGAAAACGGGAAAAATTGTTTATATCTCAGATGTGGGTTGACATTTCCAGGTTAGGGTATAGTTTTATCATCTGGATTGAGTTTCACTAACTCACCCTTGTTACTATGTTACTTGTATTAGTGATATGAATTCATCTATGTCGTAATATCAGTCTATTCTATTCAATTATATAGTCATACAACATCCATATAACCTTACTCCTAAAGTTCCGTTAATTATTGAACGAGAACTAAAGTTTAGTTCCCCGTACACTCTAAAAATACTATATTATATCCACCATGTAGTATATTATTATGAACCTGGTGAATGTCATTATTTGAAAAAGGAGAAAATTGTTTATATCTCGGATGTGGGTTGTCATTTCCGGGTTAGGGTATAGTTTTATCATTTAGGTGGGGGTTTCACTAACTCAACCTCGTTACTATGTTACTTGTATTAGTGATATGACTCCATCTATGTCGTAATGCTAGTCTGTTCTATTCAATAATATAGTCGTACACCATCCATATAACCTTGTTATTAAAGTCCCCTGAATTATTGAATGAGAATTAAAGTTTAGTTTTCCGTACACTTTAAATGTACTATACTATATCAACTATGTAGTATATTATTATGAGCCTGATTAATGTCATTATTTGAAAACGGGTGAAACAGTTTATATTTCGGATGTGGTTGATATTTCCAGGTATCTCAGATGTGGTTGACATTTCCAGGTTATGGCTTAGTGTTATCATCTGGTTAAAGGTTTCACTAACTCACCCTCGTTGCTCCGTTACTTGTAATTGTGATATGAACTCATCCATGTCGTAGTGTCAGTCTATTTTATTCAATAATATAGCAATATATCATCTATTTAACCTTCCTATTAAAGTTCTCTAAATTATTGAATGATAACTAGAATTTACTTCACAATACATTGTAAACGTGCTATACTATATCTACCATATAGTATAGTAAGATGAATCTGGATACATTTGATATTTGAAAACGTGAGAAATTGTTTATATTTTGGATGTAAGTTGACATATCCGGGTTAAGAATATTTAAGTGGATGGATAGAGTGTAGTATAGTAAAACAGTTACAGATTATATTTGGTTTATAATCTGAATAGAATATAGATTTATTAATTAAAGGTAGAAAACACAAGTTACGTGGATAGCTTATATGTCTCACATTTTAAACAGTTGTCTATTAAAAGTAACCGCACTATAAAGTGTTGACGTCATCTCTTTTTTTTTCATTTTTTACTGGTGAATTGTAGTTAAAAAAGATACAACCGAATAAATTAAAACACAAATGATACTTTCTTCATTATGTCAACATCAATATCATCTATTTAGTTTTCGTTATGAATTTGGTCATCTCGCAAATTTACCCTTCTTCTAATCATATGTAATCTAGTGTGCTATACTGTAGAAAATCAAGCCCGATTACTTATCAATCAACGCTTGATTGTGATATCAATCTTAAAACATGAATATATTTATACATTTTGTTTTTTCGTTCATTATTAACAGACCATGTGTATTCTATGATTTAATGACTAAGACTGATTACGGTTGAAAGGTTGAATGATTTAAGTCTTCTAGACATATATAGCTCGGTTTTATGCATATAGATTTAATCTAATACCTATTTAATTAGTCTACCTATTTGTGTTTTGAAAATATCATTTCTTGTATGTCTAAAACCTTGTGACGAAAGCATTCAACGACTAATGATTTAGTAGCTAAGTGGTAACTGATTTGGTTTTGATGGGACTAGATTTTGATCCGGATTTTAAAAGTGCAGATATATTTTTATTTTAATAAAATTTAATTGAATTTTTAATTTTGATTAAAAATAATTTATTTTAAAGTTTTCTATTTGTGTTTCAGAAAAAAATTGTTATATTATAATAATTTATTTTCAAGCGATGTTTTCATATCCAACTCATACTTACGATTAAACCGATAAATCGGGTGATATGTGTATAATTCTGTTCAATTTAATAAAAAATTGTAATTATAATCTTAGAAAACCTGGTAAAAATCTAAAAATATGCTATTAATCTAAGATCGGATATGAGATGACCCGCGGAAAACAAAAAAAAAAATTTTGAAATGTTTATTAAATAATTCATACTTCTTAGTATTATATAAAATTGAAAAATTAACTATTTAGACTTTAATGAAACTTGTATGTCATTTGAATAAAATGAAACAATGGTAATAGGAAACTTTATTGTTGATATAAAAATATTATTTTCTTTTTTTTAATTACTATGATAAGTTTGTATTTTTACTTATGTTTAGATCTAAAAGAGTATATACAAGAAGTCTAAAAGAGTATATACAGATATCATTTATAAAATCGTGAACATCTATTTTACAAACATTGATGTCCTCGATGCTCCTCAATGTCCCATGTTCATGTCTTTTTTTTTTCAGGTATCAATGATAGAAAGAAATGATATACAGAACAAAGAAAACGCCAACCCGTTTTGAATTGGATCCTAAAAGACGTTAAATATCCAATATGAAACTTCCCGACATATCTATACCTGAATATCACGTATAATTTTAGATGATACTGTAATAAACGTGTCATTATCCAAGGCTAAGAGGTTCACATATGATCTTAAATGGAAAGGGTTGGAGGGCACATGAAAGCAGCACCGGCCTAGGTCAATTATGATATACAAAAATCATTGATACACTTACAAATCCACTTTTCATTTATTGCCTAAACCTAATTCTTCACCTGTTTTCTTTTCACCAAATTTCCTCCCTTCTTAATATTTTATTTATATATTTTAGATATAAATATATATATAAACATATACACAGGACGCAACTGACATCGATAATACACATTTTATCATGATTTCTTTCTCCTCTGTATTTATATATAAAACACATTGTGTCAACTTTTTTTTTGATATATAAAACAAATTGTGTCAACTTTTTCTTGAAAAAAAAAAGCAAAAATGTTAACGAAATTTGATATTCCCTATATTTTTTTATGTAAGTATTTTTAGTTAAATGCATAAAGATTAAGAAAATTATTATTTATTATGTATTGTTAAACCAATCATAAATAAGTCTATATTATTTGAATGATCGTACTATTTTTAATAAAACTATTTATATGTTAAAACAAATAAATTTTTATTAGACTACTTATGATATTTTATAATATGAAACTGAGGAAGTATCACAATGACAGGTTTTGGACTTTGAACGCGAAAATTAAATAGCTCTACTTCGGAAGCACAAGTGCCTTTGTCAAACCTGCGACTTTTTTGTCCTCTCAAAAAATTTTGTGAACGACTGTCCTCTCAAATTATGCTGCGAAGATATTTTTTAAAAAATTTATAAGAATTTCAGTGACAAAAAAAGAATTTCTAAGAATGTTTATCAGTTTGAAATTGGATAGTCCTAGCGGTGTTGAGTTTTGGTTTAATTTATATATATTAATATATATATATAAATTTAAAAGGGATTTATTAATATACATTTAAAATATACATTAATATATTAATATATTAATATATTAATATACATTTAAAAGGGATTTATTATATATTAATATATTTTTTATGTTTTAGCTTAAATTTCTTGATCTTTAAAAAAAAATTGTATTTTGACGATTTATGTATTCTGTCCGTGTATTTCATCTTTAAATTTTATCCTGATTAATAGTATTTGACAAATTTTGTAAAGACTTAAAACGATAAATTTAAACAAAAACCATATTAGTATTATGGTAAATAGATATAATTAAAGGAAGGAAAGCTACTTTATTGGTAATAAATGCTTGATTTCGATATTATAGGAAAAATTAGGTTTTTGTTTCTGCATAGTTTCTCATATCCTCTTAAACTCCTTAAGTAATAAGGATCATTAACTAGTGTCGATGCGGTTGTCGGCACTTAACTAGGATCATTAACTAGGATCATTAACTAATCAAGATTAAAAACTTTTGATAAATCAATCTTAATTTTTGAGTAATGAGTGAGAAGAAAACACACAACTTTTTTGGACCCACCAATCTTAAAGTGAGTAGCCCTACAAAGTTAAGGCTACCAGAATCAAAATATCAATTATCAAACATCTATATATATATACACACTACTTCTCTGGATTTCTTCACATCACTGCACTTTTCATTTCCAGTATCTTTTTTATCACCCAATACACTTTGGTTTTGAAATGGAGGGTTACTCAAGGAAATGGTGTGTAGTGTTTGTGTTGTTGGCTTTAGCGTCCATAGTAGCAAAAGCACAACAAGTCCCATGTTACTTCATTTTTGGTGATTCTTTGGTTGACAATGGAAACAACAACGGTCTTGTTTCTTTTGCGAGAGCCAATTACTTTCCTTACGGCATCGATTTTGGCGGTCCCACTGGCCGTTTCTCAAATGGAAAGACCACCGTTGATGAGATTGGTATGCGTCCATTTTTAGAATTTATCTTCTCTACATAACACTTAGTAACCAGAGGTTTTGCTAGTTAAATAGTCTACTGTGACTAAATTTTTAATAGTCCTAGTCAAACATGGTTTTAATATTTATTTGTGATGCAATGAAGCTGAACTACTCGGATTTAAAGACTACATTCCTGCCTACAATACTGTGAGTGGTCAGCAAATACTCGCCGGAGTTAACTACGCATCTGCAGCTGCCGGAATTCGAGAAGAAACTGGTCGACAGTTGGTAACTGAACATAACAACACTTTCAACACTCTTCATTTCTAACACATTAGAAAATTTCCAATATTTATTTTTGCTTTATTGGAAATGAAGGGACAAAGAATAAGCTTTAGCGGGCAAGTTAGGAACTACCAGACAACGGTACAGCAGGTGGTGAGCGTACTAGGAGGCGAGGCTCAAGCAGCTGATTACCTCAAGAAATGCATTTACTCTGTTGGTATAGGAAGCAACGACTATCTCAACAACTACTTCATGCCTACGTTCTACTCTTCTAGCAGACAGTTCACACCAGAACAATTCGCTAGTGATCTCATCAGTCGTTACAGCACTCAGCTTACTGTACGTTTTTTTCTAATATGGCTACGCTCTCTCTCTCTGCTTTTGTGTCATTAGATACAAGCTTTTTGGCTCTTTTGGTTACTTCCTTGTTTCACAAGCTTCCTTTTGGGGTTTGTGTAGGCACTATACAACTACGGGGCTAGAAAGTTTGCATTGATCGGAGTTGGCGCCATTGGTTGTAGTCCAAACGCGCTCTCGCGCAGTCGGGACAGTAAGACTTGCGATGATCGAATCAACTCAGCGAACCAAATCTTCAACAACAAGCTAAGATCTATGGTTGATCAGCTCAACAACAATCATCCTGATGCAAGGTTTACTTACATCAATGCTTATGGCATTTTTCAGGACATGATCGCAAACCCCTCTAGATTTGGTATATACTTATCACACACAAGAGAGGTTTTACTTTTCAATGTTAAAGAAACCGAACTTGATATCGGTTTTGTTGGGAATGTTTGTTTGTTCCAGGGTTTACGACGACAAACGCAGGGTGTTGTGGTATCGGAAGAAATGCTGGTCAGATCACATGTTTACCGGGACAAAGGCCATGCGGAAACCGAAACGCATATGTGTTCTGGGACGCTTTTCACCCGACCGAAGCCGCAAACGTGGTTATCGCCAGGAGATCATACACGGCCCAATCGCCTTCAGACGCTTACCCTATTGATATCTCGAGCTTAGCACGGCTTTGAAGAAACATAAGAGGAAATAAGAACTAAAAGAAGTTCCACAAACTAATATGTGATCTTCTCATGTACCATCTTTTCATATAAAATCAAGCATAACATAATCATATATAACCTGATTTCTATATAAACCGGTTCATACCACACATCGTTCAAGGGAACTGCTCGTCACGGTTCATTTTCCACATAATTTTCTGTTAGGATTTATGCTTCAATAATCATGTTGTCTATGTTTTTTCTTTTAAATTTTTTAATAGCATGACCTACAACAGCATAACCAATTTTCTTAGTAGAATGGAGAAATCTATTTTTCCACGTAACTTTCGATTACGATTTCTGCTTCAATAATTAGTAATTTTGTTCCATTACAAAATCCTTGTTTTGATTTAAATTCCTTAGTAGCATGATTTACAATAGTATAACTAATTTTATATGTCAATAAAAACAAATACACATAAACATAATCATACCTAAGTATAATAGTCACGTTTACTTCCCCATTAACTTACTTAGAAAAACATAACATCTATATGTACAAACACCAAAGTATAATTGTGACAATAACTAACGTACGACTGCATGACAATTATAATATATATTTTTAAATCAACATCAGTTTAATGTGAAGATCATGATATATATAGTTGTTTTTTCAATATGTGACACCAAAAAAAGAATACACGAAGATGTGAAAGAGCATGCACAAATACTCACCTAATATTTTTTCATGTATTTCTTATTATGTTTGGTATTAAAATATGAGAAGGGGTAAAAAAATAGAGAGCTTAATCATATCTCTATAATATTATTTGAGTAGTCAGTTTCCTATGTGTCGCGTTCACGTTAACTCTCACGATGGTTGATTACACGGATACCTTTAATGAATTAAAATTATTCCAGATAATATTTTTATTGATTTTTAATTTAGGTTCCTTTTTAAAAATTTCCAAATAATATATATTAAAAGGGAAACATTTACAAAGTTTAAAAGCAAATTAAAAAACGAAAAATATGCCTACATAATATGATTTCATTAAAAAGGAAAGTTCACAAAATAATAATATTCTATTTAAGAAAATAATATAAAATATACTTTTGAAGTAATAAAATACTTTATTTATATATATTTTTTCTTAGATGAAAAATAAATATTTGTATATAATGTGATTTCATAAAATAAAATTTCACATAGATAATCTTGATATTAGAAACATAAATATTATTTATTTTAAAACATAATTTTAAACAATACAATTTCAAAATGTATAAATATTTTATATATCTATCTATTTTCTTAGATGATTGCATAAAATAATTAAGTAACATAAACAAAACTATGTTTAATTTACTAAAAATAGTCTATAATTAGTATTCTTGAAATTTTTATTTGTTTTCATATATTTATTTGACTATAATATCTTTCAATTACAGCAAAAATAGTGATAAGTTATATTTTACTTATATAATATAATTTTTCAAATACAATCACAATTTTTTACTGCTTATTTTTAAGAGATATTAGAAAATGAAAAATAGATTTTAACAGTAAACATCTTTTGATAAAAAATTAGAATTTTTTTTAAATTAAAATAACATGATATACTTTAACAAGGTAGTTATATTATATTTTATCATTATTAAAATTATATGTTTTCTTAATATTAAATTTGCTTTTAAATTGTATTTTTAATGTTTGTGAAACTTAACATAACCATAATAAAAATACAAAAGAAATCTAAATTCAGCTTTTAAGATTATTTAAAATAAATTTCAGTTTACCATTCAATAAATCTAGGGCGTAAAATTATTTAGAATTAATAAAATATTTTAATTACTGCAGATTTTGATATGTGTTCATAAGCTTCCAAAAATATATCAATTACTTATGTATAACTTCCTATTAATCATTTGATAAATATATGAAAATACATGCACATTAAACGATAAATAAAAATAATTTGATATGACTTAACTATAGTAAAAATAATTATATTTCAGTTTGAATTTGAAAGAATATATCCAACTTAATATACTCACAACATAAGTAACTCGTCTAATCTAACTTATATCTAATAGCATAGATTAAACTACAATAAGAATATATAATTTTATGGTAAAAATTAATTCTATAAATATAAATTATAGGATGATTTAATATATATTAACAAATGAAAATAAAATATTAACCAATTGTTACAATTTAGTTCTTTTGTAAAATTTATATACGTAGGCATGAGACTTTATGATATCATTGTCATATTAATTTATTTAATTTTTGAATCCAAAACTTTAATTTATCTTTAGTTTCATTCTAAGCACAATATATCTTAATTTATAAATAATCATCCTAAAATATATTTACATATATAAGACAACCAACCAACCAACCTAAATGCAAATAAGAAAATTAATCAATATTTTAATATATTTAGAATAAAAATATTATAATTAAATTCAAATAAATAAATAAAACCTAATATATTCAAATGATAACTAAATCGATTGTAAAAACAACAAAATTGACAACCTATAAAATATTTAAAATTGTATGTCTAATTAAAAGTAATATAATATTATTAATATAAAATATGTATACAATTAAAAATTAATATAAAATTAAAAATAAATAGCAATTAATTATTATAGTATATTTACTTTATAAATATTTATATCCGTACATGAGCACGAAAAATCACCTAGTATATGGATAGATGTGAATAGTTGTAGTTTCTTTTGGTTTATGATTTTTAAACAGAAAATTAACTATTAAATAGGAAAGTTGATAATTTATGAAAAAATATTTGAAATAATTATTCAACAAATATTTTTTTTGATTTTTGATTTAGATTTGAAGTAAAGAAAACTACTATTAATCACTCTTTTACAATTTTCTTATGTTTAAGATCATAGAAAAGGACAGTTTACTATCAAATATTTTTTACAATTATATTTTCTTTTTAATTTTAGAAATGGAAAACTAGAATTGCTGACAAAAAAGAAATTGAAAACTAGAATTAAATAATTCTTTTGACAAATATTTTTTGTTTAAAAACAAAAAGAGAAAATACTATTAAATTACTTTAAATTCTTTTTTTTAAACTGTTTTTATTATATTATTATATATTTTATTAATCATGAGATATTTTGACTTATGTCAAAATTTTAAGAGAAAATTACTATCAGATAATATTTACAATATCTTTTATTTAAGATTTTAGAAAATAAAAACTTATATAAAATAAATTATTTTACAAATATTGTTTTTAGGATTTGTTTTTGAAAAAGAACTTCTCTAGAAAAATTACTATTAAATCATTTTAAAAATTTATTTTTACTATTAAATAATTTTTAAATTTTTTTTCTTCAAAATATTTTGTTTAGTATATATATTTTTAATCATGATATTTTCTAAAAAATGTCAAAATATTATAAGGGAAATTACTATCAAATACTATTTTGCAATTATATTATGTTTAAGATTTTAAAAATGAAAATTTACTATTAAATAATGTTTATATATAATTTTTAACCAAAATCACTTGTTATTATCGTAGTATATATATTTTTATTATGATATAGTTTAACATATATCACAATTTTAAATATATAATTGTCATGTGTCACAATTATGTTAATTAGTAACTTTGAAGAACTAATGATAATATAATCTTTTATAATTATACTAGGGGTTAACCCGGGCTACGCCCGGACAATTTTGATTTTTCAAATATTTTGTATATAATTATTTCGTTGGATGTTGTATTCTGAACTATATATTTTTGTGAATTTATGATTATTTTATATTTATAGTATGCATAAAAAAGAATTTAAATATTTTTGAGTTTGAAATTATTTTATTTTACATTGATGTAAACATTTTTGTGATAGTTAAATTTTTTTGTTTGTATTTTTTTGTGATAGTTTAACCTTTGAAAGTTTTGTATATATCTGAAACCTTATTTCTAATTTATATGGGATCTAATAAATATTTTCCAACGGAACTTTATATTATATAATCAGAACATTTGATATTATATATGTTTTTTCTTTTGACTAAATTTTTTTTTCCTATCATTTGTTTTTGTTTTTAAAAATAGGCTTTCAAATTAACCAAGTCAAATGACAATTAAAAACAAAAACATAAACCGGATCCCAATCTCCTATCCACATTAACCTAACCAAATCAAGTGTCAATAACCAAAAACATAAATCGGATCCTAATCTCATCTCCACGTTGACGGAAACAAATCGTGCCCGTAAATTAATTTTATATTTTAATCACATCAAATTTGTCTATTATTTTACAAATCAAATTACAAATCAAAAATAGAATCATGTTTTTAAAGTTTGTTCTAATTTAGTTTCTAACATTATGTCACTTCGATTATTTTTAACAAAGAAACATATAACTAATAGTTGTATCCTTAATATAAATCTAATTTAGTTTTTCGAATTTATTTTTTACTTTTATACACTATCACATGCAAAAAGTAAAATAATATTATCATAAACTAAGTCTGCCATCATTTGCATTTGTCATGAAAAGTCACCCTCTGTCGATGACTTGAAAACCCGTTTTTTATAACAAATCCTTTTCTCTTCTCTTATGTGTTTGCTTCTTGAAATTCTCCGCAAAAAAATCACCAATTTCATACAGTCAAATTTTGAATTGTGAGATGAGTCAAAAAGGATCTCTCTGATTGAATTAGAGACTTAAAGATAAGGAAATATTGGTGTAGAGAATCGGTTTCAGCGCATAGTTTGCTCTTCTCCTTCACCCTTCTTCTCACTCATAAGCTTGTTCATGTTCTTTTTCAATCATGGTGATCAGTTTCTTTTTTTCTTTTTTGTAATTGCTGCCTTGACTTCTCTTTTGTATAGCTAAAGATAGGATAATTATATGAATCAGTTGATGTACAACTATAAAAATTGGATGCTTGTGTGTTTAGCGATGTCTAAAGTAGAAGTTTTTATCATCATTTGGTTTTGTTTTTTGCATTTTTATATTTATACCCTTGTAGCAGTTTCGTGCCGTAAAATTTTGTGGTAGATTTCACTGTGTGCTCGATCTATGAAATCTTTTCTGATTATCATCTTTGCTCTTTGTTAGCATCATGTTATTTTGTAACTTTTAAAGTTCCGGTTTGTGGCAGTGGGGTCCTCTTCATTATGTTTTAGCAACGCCACTATTTGTTGCTTTCAAGATCTTGCTATGTGTATATCTTAAAGATCAATATGGTATACTCTTTAACTTGTAATTTTAATTGCGGCTGTGTTTATGGATTGTGTTGTGTCCCTCACTCCTTGTGTTGCAATTGTTTATGATGAAAGATTTGGTTGTGTCTTACCATTGCTTGTATGTGTTTATGTCTGGTGTGTTTGCTTATGATAGATCTGAACTTGGTTCCTTAGTTATTGTTCAATAATATTTACCATCATTCCAGAAAGTTGTAACTCGTTATGTTTTCTTTTCTTTTTGTTCTTAGGAAAGAATGATTCTTGCACATTTGTATGATGAGCTGAAAGGAGAAGACTGAAACAGTCATGTGCATGGTAAAAAATCTATAATTTTCCCTCGCCTTTTTCTCCATCTTACTGATTTGGAAACAATATATTTTTATTTTCAAAATGCAGACTATACTCTATATTTCCTTTGCAAACACTATAACTGCAAAATTGAATGATGAGTATATTTTTTTGCATATTTACATTTTTCTGGAGAATGTCAAGACATTTATACCTAGAGATGAAGAAACTATGAGTGATGAAACTATATGAGAAATATTTCATGTAAGTTGATTCTTCACTATTTGCATGTGAACTTATCTTTTTTTTTGTAGTATTTTTTTCTTTGTAACACAAATGTGAACTTACCGAACATATTTTTTTTTTTTGTATAGAAGAGGCTTTTACTATATTATATGTAATATTTCTATTTCTCTTTACGATAGAAGTTTAATGTAAATTTTTAATTTTGTATATTTACTTATTATTTATTTTTTTCTTATATTGCATATTTACTTATTCTAATTTTTTTTGTTTTTATATCAAATGATAATATTATGATACATTTTGATGTAGCATTTCTATTTCTTATATTGTATGCTTGGTTTTCTTATAATGTTCATTTACTTATAAAAATATTTGAAAATAATAAAAATGTACAACTAAACATTTTCAGATAGAATTTAACATAGATTTTCCATTTCTTATATTGTTTATTTAATTATTATTTATTTTTATTATATTGTGTATTTAGTTATTCTAATTTTTTGGAATTTTATATCAAATCGTAATATTCTATTTACGATAGATGTTTAATGTAATATTTCTATTTCTTAATCGTATATTACTTTACTTATTTTTATTTTTTCTTAAATTGTATATTTACTTATTCTAATTTTCTTGCTTTATATTTTATGCTTATTTTTACTATATTGTATATTTACTTATAAAAATATTTGGAAATAATAAAAATATAAAACCGTAAGATTTTTAAGATAGGTGTGTAATTTATTTTTTAGATTTTTATATTGTATATTTAATTATTTTTACTTTTTCTTATATTTTATATTTACTTATTCTAGTTTTTTTTTGAACATTAACTTCTTGTCATATTACTTATTCTAGTTGTTTTGCTTTTATACCAAATTTAATTATTATTTATTTTACTACATATTTTTCAGATATATGTTTGATGTAGTTTTTCTATTTCTTATATTGAAAATTTACTTATTTTTTATTTTTTTTATCTTGTTTATGTACTTATTCTAATTTTATTTCTTTTATATCAAATTTTAATATTATGATAAATGTTTATGTAATATTTATATTTCTTATATTTTATATTTAATTATTATTCATTTTCTTTATATTTCATATTTACTTATTTTTTTTTTAATAACGCCAAGTGGCATCTTTTGGGAAATATTACATTTTTTTGGAAATAATAAAATGTAAACTAAATGTAAAAATGTAATACTAGCATTTCAAAACTAAATGTAATATTTCCCAAAAGATGCCACCTGACATTATTAAAAAAAAAGTAAATATGAAATAAATAAATTTAAACTAAATGTTAAAAATGCAATAGTACCATTTCTTATATTGTATATATTTTTATTCTAATTTTTCAATTTATTTATTCAACTTTTAAATATAAAATGATAAACATTTTAATGTAATATTTCTTATATTATATTCTTAAAAAAATAGCGATATGTGACATCTTTTGGAGAATTTTTAACGCTGATGTGGACGCTCTATGGAGCCTCAAAAGGTCCCTTTTATTAGTAGGAATTTCTATTTCTTATATTGAAAATTTACTTATTTTTTACTTTTTATTATGTATATGTACTTATTCTTATTTTATTTATTTTATATCAAATTTTAATATTACGATAGATGTTTATGTAATATTTATATTTCTTATATTTTATATTTAATTATTATTCATTTTATTTATATTTCATATTTAGTTTTTTTTTAATAATATCAGGTGGCATCTTTTGGAAAATATTACATTTATTTTTTTTGGAAATAATAAAAATGTGGACTAAATGTAAAAAATGTAATACTACCATTTCAAAATTAAATGTAATATTCCCCAAAAGATGCCACCTGACATTATTAAAAAACTAATAAGTAAATATGAAATACAAAAAAATTAAACTAAATGTAAAAAATGTAATACTACCATTTCTTATATTGTATACATTTTTATTCTAATTTTGGAATTTATTTATTCGCTTTTTAAATATAAAATGCTAATAATACATTATGGACATTTTAATGTAATATTTCTTATATTATATTCTTTTTTAAAAAATAATAATAGTAACATATGACATCTTTTGGAGAATTTTTAACGCTGATATGGACGCTCTATGGATCCTCAAAATGTCCCCTTTATTAGTAGGGATTTCTATTTCTTATATTGAAAATACACTTATTTTTTTATTTTTTATCTTGTATATGTACTTATTCTAATTTTTTTTATATCAAATTTTAATATTATGATAGATGTTTATGTAATATTTATATTTATTATATTTTATGTTTAATTTTTATTCATTTTATTTATAATTCATATTTACTTTTTTTAATAATGTCAGGTGGTATCTTTTGGGGAATATTACATTTAGTTTTTTTGGAAATAATAAAAATGTAAACTAAATGTAAAAAATGTAATACTACCATTTCTTATATTATATATATTTTTATTCTAATTTTCGAATTTATTTATTTAATTTTAAATATAAAATGGTAATAATACATTATGAACATTTTAATGTAATATTTCTTATATAATATTTTTTTAAAAAGTAAAAATAGTGACATGTGGCATTTTTTGGAGAATTTTTTAACGCTGATGTGAACGCTCTATGGAGCCTCAAAAGGTCCATTTTATTAGTAGGGACTAGGGTTAAACCCGCCCTACGGGAGGATGAGAAATTTCAAAACAGCTAAAAAATATTTTAAATTTTAGTATATATTTGAGTGTAGATTTTTATCTATAATTTTTTTTGTAATTCTTTTGTATTAATTTTTAATGCTGCAAAAAATTATAATAATTAGATATTATGTTTTACATTGTGGAAACAAATACAAATGAATATTGGATTGTGATATACTCCCTTTGTTTTTAAAAGATAGATTTTTAGTGTTTTCACATATATTAAGAAAACGCATTAAATTATTATAATAAACGTATTGTTTTCTGTAGTTTTCAATTTTCAACAACTTTTGGCCAATAGTAATCCAATAAAATCAATTAATTTTTTTCAAATTTGCAATATTTTGATAGAAAACATAAAACAACCATCTTTTAAAAAACAATTTTTTTTCAGAACAACCATCTTTTAGGAACGGAGATAGTATCATTTACTCATTATTCACCTTTCAGAACTGAAAAGTGATTTTGCTTTGTACTTTTAGTCTCTAAATGAAATATGAACCAAATGATTATTAAAAATATAATTGAACCAAATGGGGGTTTATAACTCTAAATTTTATTAATAATTAAATTTGATTTCTAAATTATCAATATCTAATGAATTTACATAATGTTTGTGTTTGTGAAAATATAATTGTAGTTTACTTTTTATATTAAAAATCACAGATTTGAAAGTGTTATTGTAAGTATCATAATTACCGTAGTCTACGAATGAAATGATAAACTCAACGAAACAACAATTCATTAGAGCTTAATAGAGAAAATAACATTATTCTCATGTTTTACTAATAAATTTTCTTGGATAAATTTGCAAATGTGATAAATTTCTTCATTTCACAATGTGTTTTCGTGAGAAAAAGACAAAATTCAAATTTATTAGTAGAAATATATTTATTAGATTTTATTATTTTGAAAAAATAATAATTGTTTTTTGATTATGTAATAATCACTTTTGTGTTTTTCTTTCAATTTTCATGTGAATATTTTTAGTATTGAGCATGTTAACCACACAAAAAAAATATCCATGATATTTCTTTCGTTTTTATTTCCATTAGTCAGGTTCTGATGAACTTCAAAAATAATATCGTAAATGAATTTTCTCTTTTTTCCTTCTTATAAATATTTTATAGTTTTTCTGTAGTTTTTTTTTTTTTTGGATTAGACCATGTAAAATTTTAAATAAACTATTATTTGTTGATTATTTTTCGCCAAATTCAAGTTATTCAATGTAGTTTTTTACAAAACTAATTGTTTTATTTGTTATATCTTATTAATTTTCAAACTGATTTTTAAAAGATGTTTGTTTTGATTATTTACTAAAGTGTCCATACTGTTTCTCCTAATAACTCCTACTGCAACTTAAAGACGTATATTGTTCCTAGAATACTTTTTTGTGCAGGAAAACAAGCCGATCATTTACAAAAATTGAAGGAGAAAGTGAAGACACATGAAAATGATCCACGCCTCTTTAATCTGATTAAATATAAAGATGGAAGAATGAAACTTTCATTCTTCACTCTTGTTAGCTTAGCTTCCATGGCTTCTGAGTTTGTTATAAACTCCCTTATTTCTATCAAATCTGAATTGTGATTGATGTTTAATGTATTATTTTTATTTCTTATATTATATATTTATTTATTATTTATTTTTCCTATATTGTATATTAGTTTTTCCATTTTATATTGTATATTTACTTATTACTTTTCTTGTATTTTATATTTACTTATTCTCATTTTTTGTCTTTATATAAATGGTAATACTACAATTGATTTTTAATGTAATATTTCTATTTCTTATAATGTATATTTACTTATTATTTATTTTACTATATATTTTCATATATATGTTTAATGTAGTTTTTCTACTTCTTATATTGTATATTTATTTATTATTTATTTTTATTCCAATATTATGATAGATGTTTAATGCAATATATCTATTTCTTATATTCTATATTTACTTATTATTTATTTTACTATACATTTTTCATATATGTTTAATTTATTTTTTCCATTTATGATATTGTATATTTACTTATTCTTTATTTTATTATATTGCATATTTACTTATTATATTTTTTTGGTTTTTATCAAGATATAATATTACGTTAGATGTTTAAAGTAATATTTATATTTCTTATATTATATATTTAATTGTTTTTTAGGTTTTTATATTCTATATTTATTTATTCTAATATTTCGATAGATGTTTAATATAATATTCTATTTCTTATTTATATATTTTACATATTACTTATTTTACTATATATATTTTCAGAGAGTTTTTAAATTTTTTTTTCATTTCTTAAGTGTATATTTACCTATTGTTTATTTTTTTAATATTGTATATTTACCTATTCTAATTTTCTTGCTTTTATATCAAATGATAATATTATGATAGATGTTTAGTATAATATTTCTAATTCTTATATTCTATGCTTGTTTTTTACTTATAGAAATGTTTGGAAATAATAAAAATGAAAACTATACATTTTCAGATAGATGTTTGATGTAATTTTTCCATATCTTATATTGTATATTTGCTTATTATTTTTTCTTATATTTTATGTTTACTTATTCTATATTTTTTCTTTTATATAAAATTGTAATATTACGATATATTTTAATGTAATATTTCTATTTTTATACTCTATATTTACTTATTATTTATTTATTATACATTTTTCAAACAGATGTTTAATGTAGTTTATCTATTCCTTATACTGTATATTTATTTATAATTTATTTACTTATATTTTATATTTACTTATTCTAATATTATGATAAAAGTTTAATGTAATATTTTTATTTTTTGTATTGAATATTTACCTATTATTTATTTTACTATACATGTTTCAGATAGATGTTTAATTAGTTTTTCTATTTCTTATATTGTATATTTATTTATTTTTTACTTTTTCTTATATTGTACATTAAATTTATTCTGTTTTATGCTTTTATATCAAATAATATAATATTATGTTTTTTATTACAATATTTCTATTTCTTATATTGTATACTTATTTATTATTTGTTTTTTCTGATAAGTATATTTACTTAATCTAATATTACGATAAATGTTTAATATAATGTTTTTATTTATAATATTTTATAATTACTTATTATTTATTTTACTTTATACTTTTCAGATATATATTTAATTTAGTTTGTTAATTTCTTAATTGTATATTTACTTATTGTTAATTTTTCTTATATTATATATTTACTTATTCTAATTTGTTATATATATCAAATGATAATATTATAATATATGTTTAATGTAATATTTTTATTTCTTTGTATATTTACTTATTATTTATATTCCTTATATTGTATATTTACTTAATAAAATTATTTATTTTTAATAATAATGCCACGTGGCATCTTTTGTGAGACTTTTGTTTCGTTGATGTGGACGCTCTATGGAGCCTCAAAAGATCTCTTTTATTAGTAGGGATATATTACTAATTATTTTTAAGATATATGTATAATTCAACTTTTCTATTTTTATATTGTATATTTACTTATTTTTTTTTTTCTTAAATAGATGTATAATTCGACTTTTTATTTTTATATTGTATATTTACTTATTTTTATTTTTTCTTATACCATATAATTCATATTCTAATTTTTTCAATTATATCAAATTATAATATCACGATAAATGTGCAATGTAATATTTCTATTGTATATTGTATATTTACTTATTATTTATTCTATTATAAAATTTTAAGATAAATGCTTAATGGGATTTTTTTTTCTTATATTGTATATTTACTTATTATTTATTTTTTCTTATATCCTATACTTACTTTTTATTTATTTTTAATTTTTAAAAATATTACCACGTGACATCTTTGTAGAAAATTTTTCTCGATGATGTGAACGTTTTATGGAGCCTCAAAATGCTAATTTTTATGAGTATATATTACTAAACATTTTTATGATAGATGTATAATTTAATTTTTCTATTTTTATATTGTATATTTACTTATTTTTATTTTTTCTTGTATCAAATAATTCATATTCTAGTTTTTTCTGTTATATCAAATTATATATTACAATAAATGAGTAATGTAATATTTCTATTTTTATATTGTATATTTACTTATTATTTATTTTATTATAAAATTTTTAGATAGATGCTTAATGAGATTTTTCTATTTCTTATATTGTATATTTACTTATTATTTATTTTTTCTTATATCCTATATTTACTTTTTATTTATTAATAATTTTTAATAATAATACCACGTGACATCTTTGTAGAGATTTTTTCTCGATGATGTGGATGTTCCACGAAACCTTTTTTATTATTTCCAAAATAAGTTAAATGTAATATTTCCCAAAAAATGCCACCTGACATTATTAAAAAAATAATAAGTAAATATGAAATACAAAAAAATTAAACTAAATGTAAAACGAATGGTACGATCCCTCCGTCACCCCAGAATGAAAGGGGTGATAGACCATGATATTTGATTCGCCAAATACATCATTATTGTAAAATGTAATACTACCATTTCTTATATTGTATACATTTTTGTTCTAATTTTCGAATTTATTTATTCAACTTTTAAATATAAAATGCTAATAATACATTATGGACATTTTAATGTAATATTTTGTATATTATATTCTTTTTTAAAAATAATAATAGTGACATGTGGCATCTTTTGGAGAATTTTTAATGCTGATGTGGACGTTCTATGAAGCGTCAAAAGTTTCGTTTTATTAGTAGGGATTTCTATTTCTTATATTGAAAAGTTACTTATTTTTATTTTTTATCTTGTATATTTACTTATTCTATTTTTATTTCTTTTATATCAAATTGTAATATTACGATAGATTTTTATGTAATATTTATATTTCTTATATTTTATATTTAATTATTATTCATTTTCTTTATATTTCATATTTACTTATTATTTTTTTTAATAATGTCAGGTGGCATCTTTTGGGAAATATTACATTTCGTTTTTTTTTGGAAATAATAAAAATGTAAACTAAATGTAAAAAATGTAATATTAACATTTCTTGTATTGTATATATTTTTATTCTAATTTTCGAATTTATTTATTCAACTTTTAAATATAAAATGGTAATAATACATTATGGACATTTTAATGTAATATTTCTTATATAATATTCTTTAAAAAAATAGTGACATGTGCATCTTTTGGAGAATTTTTAACGCTGATGTGGACGCTTTATGGAGCCTCAAAAGGTCTCTTTTATTAGTAGGGACTAGGGGTTAACTCGGGCTACGCCCGGGACAATTTTGATTTTTTAAATATTTTGTATACAATTATTTCGTTGGATGTTATATTTTGAACTATATATTTTTGTGAATTCATGAATATTTTATATTTATAGTATGCATAATAAAGAATTTGAATATTTTTTGAGTTTGAAATTATTTTATTTTACATTGTGTAAACACTTTTGTGATAGTTGAATTTTTTTGTTTGTATTTTTTGTGATAGTTTAACCTTTGAAAGTTTTGCATATATTTGAACTTTTATTTCTAATTTTTATGGGATCTAATAAATATTTTCCAACAGAACTTTATATATAATCATAACATTTGATATAATATATGTTTTTCCTTTTGACTAAAAATAATTTTTTCCTATCATTTTGTTTTTGTTTTTGAAAATTGGCTTTCAAATAAACCGGATCCCAATCTCCTATCCACATTAACCTAGCCAAATCAAGTGTCAATAACCAAAAACATAAATCAGATCTTAATCTCATCTCCACGTTGATGGAAACGAATCGTGCCCGTAAATTAGTTTTATATTTTTATCACGTCAAATTTGTCTATTATTTTACAAATCAAATTACAAATAAAAAAAATAGAATCATGTTTTTAAAGTTTGTTCTAATTTAGTTTCTAACATTATGTCACTTTGATTATTTTTTAACAAAGAAACATATAACTAATAGTTGTATCCTTAATATAAATCTATTTTAGTTTTTCGAATTTGTTTTTCACTTTTATACATAATCACATGCAAAAGGTAAAATAATATTATCATAAACTAAGCTTGCCATCATTTGCATTTGTCATGGAAAGTCACCCTCTGTCGATGACTTGAAAAACCGTTTTTTATAACAAATCCTTTTCTCTTCTCTTATGTGTTCGCTTCTTGAAATTTTCCGCGAAAAAATCACCAATTTCATACAGTCAAATTTTGAATTGTGAGATGTGTCAAAAAGGATCTCTCTGATTGAATTAGAGATTTAAGGGTAAGGAAATATTGGTATAGAGAATCGGTTTCAGCGCATTCTTTGCTCTTCTCCTTCATCCTTCTTCTCACCCTCAACCTTGTTCATGTTCTTTTTCAATCATGGTGATCAGTTTCTTTCTTTCTTTTTCGTAATTGCTGCATTGACTTCTCTTTTGTATAGCTACAGATAGGATAATTATATGAATCAGTTGATGTACAACTATAAAATTGGATCCTTGTGTGTTTAGCGATGTCTAAAGTAGAAGTTTTTATCATCATTTGACTTTGTTTTTTGCATTTTATATATAAAAATTTCGTTAGAATGATGCCACATGTCACTATTACTAAATATTTTTTTTAAATATATAATATAAGAAATATTACATTAAATTTTCCATAATGTATTATTATTATTTTATATTTAAAAATTAAATAAATAAACTCGAAAATTAGAATAAAAAAAATATAAAATATAAGAAATGGTATTATTACATTTTTAACATTTAGTTTTACATTTTTATTATTTCCAAAAAAACTACATGTAATATTTTCTTATTCTAATTATAGAAAAAGCTAAATATAATATTTCCCAAAAGATGCCACATGGCATTGTAAAAAAAAAAAAATAAGTAAATATGCAATATAAATAAAAATGAAAAATAAGTAAATATAAAATATAAGAAATATAAATATTATATTAAAGTTCCGTTAGAAAATAAATATTAGTTCCCATAAAAATTAGAAATAGGAGTTCAAATATACAAAATTTTCAAAGGTTAAACTATCACAAAAAAATACAAACAACAAAATTTAATTATCACAAAAATGTTAACGTCAATGTAAAATAAAATAATTTCAAACTCAATAAAAATATTAAAACTCTTTATTATGCATACTATAAATATAAAGTATTCACGAATTCACAAAAATATACAGTTCGGAATACAACATCTAATATTTTTTGGTAATTATATTAAATATGTCAAATTGCATAATTATACACTTGTGGTCATATGCATTTTAGAAATCATTTTTAAACTTTATTCCTAAATTTTGCAACATATTATATTTTCTTAGTAATTATTTAACATAACTAGTCAAGAATATTTGTACCCTAAAAACCTGACTCATAAGCGATCTGAAAACCAAGGTCTCATGTTCTGTTAGACATGGCTTATATACTTGAACGGTTCTTAAAGTGATATCCAAAAACCAATATCAACTACAACCTGTATCGAAAATCGAACAATTTTTTACTTTTTAATATATTCTGTTAAATATATGTATACATGTAAACGAATTAACTTGGTCTTCAATGATTTTAAGACAAATCAAATTTATAAAATATTTTTAATTGAATAATCTGTTTAAAACCATTACACTGAGTAAGTTTATATAAATATTTATTTCTATTAAAATCCACTTAAAGACTGTTACCAAAAACACAATGGTGAACATAATAGTGGACACGTTTAATATATGGTTGAAATAAGAGCACCGATGGTTAAAAATCATGTGGAAAGTTTGTAAAAGAAAAAATGATTCGTCGATAACGGTTATTAAAAGGGAGTCAGGCTTTTATTTTTGATAGTCCACTAAGGCAAAATATATCAAACGGTTATTAAAGTAGTTATAGATATAGTTTAAGACTCAAAATAATTACATATAAAATAATTGTTGGACACAACATATATCAGTTGGTCATATTTGTGTATTAGACTTTTTTATAAAACATATTTCTTATGGACAAAAATGATGATTATCAAAAATATAATTGGTTATTACTTGACTAATATATATTATTATATAGTATTAAATTAATATTTAAATTATATATTATATTTATAATATTGTGTTCCCGACTAAATTTTTTTCTAGATCCGCCACTAGTTGTCGGTAATGAATAGTCTACGATCGGTAGTGGTGGAGTTTCGAGCTTCCTCTTACGATGTGGAGGTTCGTCCAGCCACAGCTTGGCTTCATCCAACATAACATCGTACATTTGTTTTCAGATTTTGTTTCAAACCCTAGAGATGATCGAAGAAGACGACCAAAGAGAGATTTATGTTTTGTGATTACAACTTTTTTTCTTTTTCTTTTCAGTCCCTATACTTTTATCTCTTCGAAAATATACACCACTTCTTTTCTAAATATCTTTAATCTTACTTCTTTCCGTTTCGATAAATCTACATTTTAAAAATAAATTAATTTCTTAGAAAATATATTATTTATTTTCAATGAATTTTAAAAGCTAAATTGTAAATTCCAAAATCATTATGTTTATTAAAATTATATTAGTTAAAATGATATAATAGAAAATTATAAAAAAATAATATATGGATAAATAAAATCTAATATATGTGAAAATCGCAACTGTTACGTTTTATGTTTAACAACACTAAAAATATGTATAGTTAGACGAAATTAAGTTATAATTTCCATTGCGAATATCATGATTTATCTGACACCCATGAAAACTCTATAAAATTAATCGGTTGAAACTTTGACCCTTGAATATCATCCAGTTATCAAAAGAAAAATTATAACTACCTTCTTACAGATCTATTGTACTTATACTTAGGAGAATCTAATAGTAATAAGTTAGAGGAACCTTCTTTGAAGTCAAATAGTGATTTCCAACGTAACTTGTATCCTTCTTAATTAATACTAGGTTTTGATCCGCGCTTTAAAAGCGCGGGTTTATTTTTCTTTTTTTAAAAAAATTTTGAATAAGTTTGTGAAATGAAATATTTTCATTTATTTTTATTGTATTGTTTTATTTTTATTTTTATTTTATAAATGGGTATTTATGTTTAAAATTGAACTTGATTTTTTTTTTCAAAAATTTGAAGTGGTATTTTAAATTTTTTCAATCAATTTTCACTTTTATGTACTGAATTTTTGAAAGATATAATTTTTAACAGATTTAACTTGTGAATAAATTAATATTATATTCTTTTAATAATTTTAAGTCTTTCATTATCAATATTAAAATATTTTCAGAAAGTTTTAATTATATTGAAAAATAAATAATAATGATTATGTGAAAATATTTGTTAATATCAATATTAGAATTTGGTCCAAATGACCCAAACGAAAAATATGAACTTAGATAAATATTAAAATCGGCCCAAATGGCCCAAAACCGTGAAATTAAAGGAACAAAAAAAGTTTGGGCCTATAATTAAAAAATCCATTAATTGAAAATGATACAAAATAACATAAATACACTTAATGAAACATGCGACTTCTTTATAATAGAATGGTAGGTTTAGTAAAAAATTCAAATAGGATCCTACTTTAATAGTATAGATATAGCAGATCAGGGGCGAAGCTAGGTTTTTTCTTAACTGGGTGCATAATAACTTATAAAAGTAGTTTAGAGGGAATCGAACCTAGGATACTAGGAAATTATGGGTGCAAACTTAACCAAATAGCCACTTTCTTCTTATAAGTGCTATGTAAAAAATCAAATATCTAAAATAGACAGGGTGCACTCGCATCCATAGTGATTAAAGTGGCAAAGCCACTGTAGCAGATCCTTATAGTATTATTAGGAGCGTGTTCGCGCTACGCACATATTGTTTGTCTATGCAAATTCCATATTTAAATTTATGTTGTATATATATTGTTTTGATTGTAATGTATATGAAATTTAAGGTTGAAAGGAATGATTAGTTGCTAAAATAGGAGTATAGATTTGTGTTTTCATTTTCATGTGTGGAACGATGTTTAATTTTGTATTGTTTTAATTTGTATTTGGTTTTGTTGAATTTTTTGTTTGTGTGGTGCTTGGTAGCTGAAAAGTGTTAGTAGTATATAAAAGATTATTTTAAGATATAAAAGCTTCGACGTTTGAAGTTTAAATTTAGATACTTTTTTAAAAAATTAAGTTTGGAAAGTATTTGTTTTAATTGTCGTTATGAGACAGTAAAAGTGAGGATTAATAATATTTATTTGTGGGGATAATTTTTGATTATCATTTCTAATATATTTAATATTACCTCTTTCCCTTTCGATAAATCTATGTTTTAAAAATAAATTATTTTTTTAGAAAGTATATTATATATTTTCAATGAATTTTAAATGCTAAACTCTAAATTCCACAATCATTATGTTTATTAAAGTTACATTAGTTAAAATGATAAAAATAAAAAATTATAAAAACAATATATTGATAAATAAAATCAAATATATGTGAAAATTGTAACTGTTACGTTTTATGTTTAACAACACTAAATATATGTAGGTAGACGACAATAATTTATAATTTCCATTGTGAATATCATGATTTATCTGACACCCATGAAAACTCTATAAAATTAATGGTTGAAACTTTGACCCTCGAATACCATCCAATTATCGAGAGAAAAATTAAAAGAACCTTCTTACAGATCTATTGTACTTGAGAATCTAATAGTAATTTGTATCCTTCTTAATTAATATATAGCAAATCCTTATAGTATTATATAAGATTAAATGCATTAGATTTCTTTTCAATCTTATATTTTCATAAATCATCAGATATTAAACAAAATTCCATTCTCATAGATTAATTAGTGTTTTTGGTAAATTATATATTCATTTTGCCAATCTAACTATCTTAATTGTTTATATGTGTTCCTTAATTGAAAAAATGCTTTCATCTTTTATCTACTATCTTAATTGTTTATTTCTTTTTTTAAAAGTAGAAGTATTTAAAAACACACATGTCATAATTTGCATTATAATACATAAATTATACATATATGTGTGGTATCTTAATGTAATTAATATTGACATATCTAAAAGTTAATTAAGAATAAACTTTAAACACACACAAAATAACAGTAATATAATTGTTATCAAAATTCAAAACTAATGTAATCTCTTCTAGAGATTTAGTTTCCTTCGAGGTTTAAAACATAAGACATATCAATGTATGTTTTCTAATATAAATACTCACATGAGGTAAATAATGATCATCAGTTAACAAACAACAACTGACCCTACACTCCTTTCAGGACTGTAACAACAAAATCCAAAACGAAATCTCAACACTATTCACGGTATGGAACTACCACATGGCTTAATTGAAGATATTCTCAAGAAATTACCGGTGAAATATCTGTTAAGATTCAAATCCGTGTCAACGCAATGGAAATCTACAATTGAATCTGCATATTTTAAGAAAAAACAGTTGTTATATAGTCAACTACAAGATCCAGATATCCTTATCACCAATCGCCATGAAGATAAAGATAACAAACATGTAACAAGGATGTTCACGATAGGTTCGTCGGATTTGATCAAACTGCCTAATTTTTGCCCTGTACCTACACCAATTCCCAGGGAGAACAACAAACCATCGCTTTATTATACCTATTCCGTATGTGGGAGTTGTGACGGTATGATGTGCTATTACAATCACTACACTTGTATCTATCTATTCAATCCTAATACTAGATGGTTTCGAAGTGTTCCTCAAGCGGGGCATCAAGAAGCTGCTCTCATGGTGATGAATCAAATAGGAACCTGGACGGTAGATAACGATGGCATTTTATGCAGTCTAGGTTTTGGCAAAGACATGTTCACAGACAGATACAAATTGGTTTGGTTATATAATTCATTTGGGTCAAATCTAAGTAACGCTACGGTTTGTGAAGTGTTTGATTTTAACACCAACACTTGGAGGTATGTGACTGCTTCTCCTGTCCGTATTTTTGATGAACAAACTCCTGTACACATAGATGGAACTCTTTACTGGTTCACTGATGATAATATCACAGAAACAAAAATAATATCTTTCGATATTCATACAGAAAAATTTCACATAACCGCAGAAACTCCATTTGTTAAAGTAGCTGATAAGCAAATCATCATGTGCACTCTGAATAACCGTCTATGCGTCGTGCAGAAAGAGTGGCCAAGACAAGAGATTTGGTCACTGAATAATTCAGATATGACTTGGGATAAAATATATTCGCTAGATCTACAAACTGATTATGATTGGTTTACGGATCGTATGCCACCACCATGCACTTATTCGCCAGAAGACGTTCCATGTGCCATTCCTGTCACGGTTTTGAAGAACAAGAAGAAATCACTAGTGCTTTATTATCTTCGTGCTAAGAATCCGAATCTTTTAATTTACGATCCTGAATCAAAATCTTATGATTTATGTTTCGTACGTGATTACAGAGTACATTATTGTGAGAGTTCATTTTCTTGTTTCCCAAGTTTGATGTCAATTGTGTAAAAACTAATTAGTTTTTGAGATATATTATAGTTTATTATCCCAGTTATTTAATCCTCCTATATATTAAATGAGAAGTCACTTTATTGACTTCTGTTGACGTGTCACTCATACATGCAGTCTGGAAAAAATCCTTACAATTTCATTGATCGATTATTTTATATTTTTATTTATTTTAATCAAATCTAAAAAAGAAATCATTGAATCAATTAATGTTAGTTGACAAACTATTTACATAGTTTTATGCATAACCATTTATAGTATCAAATGGTATCAAATATGGAAATTTTATATAATACTTCATCATTCTATTTTTTATTAATAATGTATTTATAAATTATATGAAGTATGTTGTTAAAAAGTTGTTAGTAAAACTAATATACTAGCTTTATTTTTCTATTATGAACAGTCATAAAAACTTTATTTGTCTATATAAGTCATAATATACATATATAAAACATATAATTTTAATAAAATATTATAATAAATATCATATAACGAGTTTATTAATAATTTAAAATAGTTTAAAATCATCTGTGATGATTAATATATATTTTTAAAAAACTTAAAGTCATTTATATTGATTCATTAGTAATGAATTTTACCAGATATATAATAGTATGTGATTATATAAATATTTGGTAATCATTTTAAGGTTTTAAATCATCAATAATGCTAGCCGTCTCTGCTTGGCGATGAAGAAGGCGATTTCTAGATCTGCCCAGCTCTAATGATGATCTCTTGATCTGATTCCAACGACGACATCCTCATTCTCACAAGGGAGACTACCAACACTCCTTGTGGCGGCTGAGATTCTATTTCGTCTCGAGCAGATCCATTGGTGGCGTTATACACAAGCAATCACTTTTGCTTTGGAGATATATGATCTTTGTCATATATCACAGAATCTCGTGTGCAGCAGTCTGGTTGGGTGATCTTCGTTGCCTTGATCGCTTCATTGCTCGCTTTGGATTGGACTTACTGGTTCGTAGCTGTTGATCTTAGTCGACGTTACACACAGCTTTCACTCTGTTTTCACTCTGTTTCCTGCTGCAATACTCTGTTTTCATCTGGCTTTGACGACGCTTTATAACTCTCTCAACCATAGTGGTTCAGCTCATAAGGCTGACGTGAAGGGTAAAGGCATCTGGTATATGATGATGATGATGGACCGATTCAGTTAACAGACCAGAATGAATCTCCTATTATTCACGACTACAGTCTATCGTTGATTGGCAAGATTTTAAACCCAAAGAAATAGACGGTTGAGAAACTGATCCAGACAATGCCGGGACAGTGGGGGATGTAGGATCGAATAACGGCTAATGATCTGGCGGAAGGGAAGTTTCTTTTAAACTTTTCCACTGAAGAGGACATCAAAACGGTCCTTAGGCAAGGACCTTTTCACTACAATTTCTGTATGTTCGTTCTTGTGCGATGGGAGCCGGTGGTTCATGATGATTATCCGTGGATAATTCCTTTTTGGGTAGAGATTACTGGTATCCCGCTGCACTTATGGACCATTAGCAACTTACGAAAAATCAGAAGCAAGCTAGGTCATGTGGATACGGTTGATCTCTCTGCTGGCCGGCTATTGTGGGACATTGATACGAGGAAAGCTCTTGTTTTCTCTCGTAAAGTTGCATCACCGAAAGGGGAAGAGGTTACGATCAAGATGCATTATGAAAAGCTCTTTAAACATTGCTCAACCTGTGGGATGTTGACACATGAAGTGGCATATTGCCCTCAGAAAGCTGGTGTCTTTGCACGAGTTCAAATTCCGAGTCTTGAGGAGTCTCGACAGTCTTCGCTGAGAGATCAGAAACCACTTGAGATGAAGCCATTTGCCAAGCCTTCACATGCTATTCTACCTTATGAGAAGAAGCAATACAATGACCATATCAAGAATGAAAGGCGCGATAGAAAGGAGGGTGGTTTCATGAGCGATGCAAGGAGATCGCAGTATCCGAACGACAAGAGAGATGCTTACAACGATATGAAATCTGGATATCAGGAGGCGCAAGGTTGGTATGGCGACAAGGGATCTGGAAGGGATGATCGTCATGTTAGGAAGATAGCTTCGCATACGTCGCGTTATGGCGCACGATATGCTCCTTATCAGACCAAACAACACCAATGGAGGGCTAAGGAGCGTGTAGAACCTCAACACAAGGAACACAGAATCGAGCCTTATGCTCGTGATGTCCAACCTGCAACTAGTGAGAGATCATCAAATGTAAAGACATTGGTGGGTAGAAGACATGAGGACATTGGTAATGGTGGTTAGGAGAATGGTGGAAAGAAGATTGCAAGTAAGATCGTAACTCCGGTGCGTGGTGATCAGGACGCTAATGTTACCAAACAGTACATAGAGGTCGTTAAGCCAATCTCTTTCTCTCCTAAGGAGAAGGAGATGATAGACGAGGATCAAATGATAGGAGCTTTAACCGGTATGGAGATTATTGGTACTAGTACTAACGACAAGGAGATACATGACGATGAGATGATGATGGTGGAACATGAGGACGACTTGCTAGGTGAGGATTTGATGGAGTTGGAGGAGCATGGTAAAAGTGTCACCGCACAAGTCAAGATAGCGAGCAAGGAGACCGGAAAGTCGAAAGTATCATCTCATAGGAGTGGAGGAAAGTCTCGAATCCCATTGGGTTTGAACAAGAAAGCTCAGTTTCTCCGGAGAGGATCTCCTAAGATTCATAAGTCCTCATCCAGAGAGATAATCCAACCGGGAAAACAGCACACGAGTGGTGTCAAGAGTTTGAAGAGCATAAATCGCAAAGGTGATGGTACGGAGGGGTCCACTAACACCTCCACAAATCATCAATGAAGACAATCAGTTGGAACTGTCGAGGGATTGGGAACGACCTCACAGTTCGACGCCTTACGGAGATGTGTCAGAAGCATCGCCCAGGACTCGTGTTCCTATCTGAAACGAAGAATAAGAGGCTGTTGTTGCAAAACATTCAAGCCGATTTAGGATTTGATCATTTGTTTACCGTTGAGCCACTTGGTCTCAGCGGAGGTTTAGCTCTTTTTCTGTGGATGAATTTCAAGTTAATGTTGTATTTTCAAATAACAGAATGATTGACATTGAGACAGTCATTGATGTAATAAAAGTCTTTATGACGTTTGTTTATGGGGATCCTGTACTAGAACGAAGAGATCATGTTTGGAACATCTTACGCGTTTCTCAACAACAAGAAATGGACCTTGGTTTATGATAGGAGATTTCAATGAGATTACAGGTCATAATGAAAAAGAAGGAGGTAGACAACGTACTGATAGCTCTTTTCTACCTTTCAAGCAAATGCTAAGCGATTGTGGGATGCTAGAATTTCCATACACTGGAGATATGCTATCATGGGTTGGTAAGAGAGCAGGGAGAGTAACTGTTAAATGTCGTCTGGATAGAGCAGTAGGAAATTCTGACTGGCATGAAAAGTTCCCTCATTCGAAGACGAAGTACATGAGGTTATGGAGCTCGGATCATCGTCCGATACTTGCTGATATCCTCAAAAACCCATCCAGGAGATCGAGGAAATTTATGTTTGACAAAAGATGGTTGGACAATGAGGAAATGAGACAAGTTATTTTGGAGGGATGGAAATCACCTGATCTTCCTCCCAATGCCTCTATAATGAAACATATTTCCAGCTGTAGGAAAGCATTAAGCGAGTGGAGGAGACAAAATAATATAAACTCGGCAAAACTGGTGGAAGAGCTTAAAGAAAAAGTGGAAGGTCTATATGCAGATGACGATGCCACAACAGAGCAGATTGCAGCAGCTTTGAAGGAGCTTTCTGATGCTCTTAAGGCAGAAGAAATGTTCTGGAAAAAAAGAGTCGTGTATTTTGGCTAAGGGAAGGAGATCGCAATACGAAATTTTTCCATGCCTTAACGAAACAAAGGAGAGCAAGGAACAAGATCACTCAGCTTCTGGGTGAAAATGGAAATATTGTGGAAGATGAAGAAGGATTAGTAGCCATTGCTACTAGTTATTTTAGACAAATCTTTGAGTCTACTAATCCACAGGATATTGAAGAAGCTCTATCTGAAGTTCCTACGACAATAACAGAGCCAATAAACGAAAGCCTTACAGCACCGGTAACGGAGTGGGAGATTAAACTAGCACTATTTGCTATGCATCCAGAAAAAGCACCGGGGCCAGATGGGATGACTGCACTGTTCTACCAGAAGTTCTGGGATATAGTAAAGGATGATTTAACTCTTATGGTTAATAAGTTCCTTACTGAAGGGATAATGCACGATGGACTGAATGAAACTAATATTTGTCTCATACCAAAGACAACAAAACCAAATGATATGGCTCAGTTTCGGCCTATTAGTTTGTGTAACGTAAGTTACAAGATTATCTCTAAGGTCCTATGCCAGAGACTTAAGAAAGTGCTGCCAGGATTGATATCGGAAACACAATCAGCTTTGGTTGCTGGAAGACAAATTTCTGATAATATTATGATTGCTCAAGAGATGTTCCATGCTCTCAGGACCAAGCCAAGCGGACGCAACAAGAGAATGACTATTAAAACAGATATGAGCAAAGCCTATGATAGGATATAATCGTCATTTATTGAAGCTGTGATGAGAAAGATGGGTTTCTCAGATTCATGGATAACATGGATAATGAGATGTATTACGTCAGTACAATACAAAGTCCTCATGAATGGGCAACCAAGAGGAAACATTATTCCAGGAAGAGGCCTACGCCAAGGAGATCTTTTGTCTCCTTTTATTTTTATTCTATGCACGGAAGCGCTCGTTAGCCTTCTCAATCATGCAGAGAACCAGGGAAAGATAACGGGGATGCACGTTACCCGCGCGTGTCCATCGGTATCCCACCTACTATTTGCTGATGATAGCCTTTTCTTCTGTAAGGCGGAGCCCCGTGAATGTGAAGAAGTAATGAAAGTAATCAGGATCTATGGTAAAGCATCAGAACAATGTATTAACTTTGATAAATCCTCTTTACTCTTTGGTAAGAAGACTAACGCAACCACAAGGCAAGAGATCAAAGATGTACTTGGAATTCAGAATGATGGAGGGATGGGGACTTACTTGGGTATCCAGAAGATATCAGTGGTTCAAAATGCAAGCTCTTTGCCTTCCTAATAGACAAACTAATGCATAGAGTGAATGGCTGGACAGGTCGCTGGCTTTCGAAAGGAGGAAAGGAGGTGTTGATTAAGTCCCTTTTGCTTGCTCTTCCGACGTATGTAATGTCTATTTTCCTACTCCCATTGGAGATATGTGAAAACCTTGCCAGCGTTATTGCCCAATTTTGGTGGAGCTCAAATCCCCCAAAGAGAGGAATACACTGGTCGAAATGGGAAAAAGTTTGCCTACCGAGAGAAGAAGGAGGAATTGGATTCCGGATGATTCATTAGTTCAATCTGGCATTACTGGCGAAACAATTATGGAGGCTAGCACAAAACCCGGATTCACTTGTCGCCCGTGTATTACGAGGAAGATATTACAGACTAAGCTCGCCTTTACGAGTAAATTCTGTAAACAGTCCTTCTTATGTTTGGACTAGTATTTCCGCTGTGAGGGAGCTTTTGTTGCTGGGGATAAGACAGAAAATTCACTCTGGTTATGAGGTTAAGATGTGGGAGGACCCATGGGTTCCATTGAATCCTGCTAGGCCAGCTATACCTATAGCGCCAGTTATGCATCCAAATATGAGAGTGAGTGATCTTATTAATCAGGAGTTGAAGGAATGAGATGTTAATCTACTGGAACAATATGTCAGCCCTGATGACATACCTCTTATAAGGAGTTTAGCCATAAGCACAACTCATAGACCTGACAAATTTTGCTGGAACTTCACAAGACATGAACAATACACGGTCAATTTTGGATATTGGGTAGCTCAAAACTTTTTGAAGGATGTAGACGAAAAGCAAGTGGTTGAGCCAAGTATTACAAAGCTCCAAGCCTTTGCTTGGAAGATAAAGGCGCCGAAGAAAATTTGTCATCTTATATGGCAATTGTTAACTGGTCATGTGGCAATAACGAGAAATCTAGTAAGGCGAAATATGAGATGCGACAATTACTGCCCAAGATGTGGTGAACCAGAGGAATCAGTAACACATGCCATTTTCGAATGCCTACACTCATCGACTCCGATGAATCCTGATGTTTTTCCAGCATCAAGCATCTATACGAATATGAGCTACTTCTTCTGGGAAAAAAACGGTTCACTTGAACCAGCAAGACAGGGATCCTTATCCCTGGCTAATTTGGTATATTTGGAAGGCTCGAAATGACAAACTCTTTAGGGGAATAGACAAAGATCCTCTGGAACTAGTTCAATATGCTGAGAGTGAATGTCAAGCTTGGTTTAATGCTAACGAGACGATACCACCAGTAGTACAAGAGATTAACGGAGAGGAACCCCAAGTCATAAGCTTGGGCAATGTTTGCTTACTGGATGGATCATGGACTCCTCATGTGCAATTTAGTGGATGTGGATGGGTCTGGTTGGATAGTGGAGGAAATACGCAGCTCATGGGATCACAGAACTTCCCCAGAAGAGAATCAGCTCTGCACTCAGAAGTGGAAGCGTTGCGATGGGCGATGGAGAATATACTTCAGCACTCAACATGTCAGAATTTCGGAACGGATTGCAAAGAATTGATTGCTATGATCAAGGAACATCATGCTTGGCCAAGTTTTACTACGAAACTAGAGAGAATAAAAACATTGCTCATATGCTTCCCGGATTTCAAGATTTCTTATATTCCAAGAGCGCGTAATCAGATCTCAGACTTTTTAGCTAAGACAGTTAGATCCTTCCATAGAAAGTTACATTTTGTTGGTTGTTCTATTCCGGTCTGGTTACCCAGACCATCTCAAGTTTGAGTAATAGAATAGCTATTTGCCGTCAAAAAAAAAAATAGAATAGAATAGATGGTTGGGCTAGGAACATGTTTCTGAATATTTTTCTATCTACGTGGATGTGAGACTATAATGTTAGAATGAGTTTTAATGGTCTGTGTTGTTTAGGGCTGAGTTGAGGGATGCTTTTTGGAAGATTGAGCTCAGGAATGTAGAAGAATTAGAAGAGAGGTCATGAGGTTTTTATATTTACGTAAGTACTATAACGCAGTTGTCTTTCTTAGCGTGCTTCAATGATCTTTTGGTTAGTTTGATTGATGGTGGTTTGTAAAACAAGAAGACATCAAAGTTCGTTGGTGAGTATACGAGTTCTTTTTTTTTTTTTTTTACGGCGAAAACTATTCTATTACTCAAACTTGAGGTGGTCTGGGTAACCAGACCGGAATAGAATAACTAACAAAAACTAACTTGGTGAGTATACAAGTTCAAAGGGATGGGGAAAGGTATTATGACATGTGGTATCGATAGTTAAATACACATCATTTTAAAATCTTTTTAGGGAAAATTATCAAAATAGAACAAAAATTCAGCATGGTTGTTCATATAGTATAAAACCATCATTTAGTTGTCCTTTTAGTATATTTTTTTTCATAATCCCAAAACTAACCCTTGATTAATCTAATTAAATATATTAAACTAATAGAATTAAAAGAATAATAATTAAAACGTTTAAAAAGGGAAAAAAATAAAAGTTTTTATTTTTTTAAAAAAAATTTTTTGTAAAACTTAATAAAAATAAAAATAAAAATAATTTACAAATCTTTTTAATAAAAAACGTTAAATCAACCTAATATAAACAGTTTACAAAGTTTTATTTTTTATAAAAAGTTTAAAATGTATGTAAACTCTTTAGTTTTATCAAAAAATTCAAAATTAAAAAAAACTAAAATGTATTTCTATAAAGTTTGTTTAAACTTTTTATTAAAAAGTTTTTGTAAAGTTTTATTTTTATTTTTATAAAGTTTACAAAGTTTGTTAAAGGTTTTGTTAAACACATTAAACTAAAAGAATTTAAAAAATAATAATTAAAAACGTTTTAGAAAGGGAAAATAAGATAAAACTTTTATTTTTAATAAAAATAAAATTTGTAAAAATAAAAATAATTTACAAATTTTTTAATAAAACGTTAAATAAACTTATTAAAAAAAATTTACAAAGTTTAATTTTTATAAGAAGTTTAAAACGTTTTTAATAAAATTAATTAAATAAAAGTTTTAAACTTTATAAAAATAAAAATAAAACTTTACAAAAAAATTAATAAAAAATTTAAACTAACTTTATTAAAAACATTTTACAAAGTTTTATTTTTATAAAAAGTTTAAAATGTTTGTAACCTTTTTAATTTTTATCGAACTTTTTAATAAAAATAAAACTTTTAAAAATGTTTTTAATAAAAATAAAATTTGTAAACTTTATAAAACTAAAAATAAAACTTTACAAAAAATTGAACCTAATTTCAAAACACCACATGTTGTATAGATATGTATCATATAGAACAAGAGTTTATGAAAAAAAAAAACAAAAGAAAAACTATGAAAAAACCATAGATTAATAAAGAAGACAAGGGAAAATCATTTTTTAAAAATTTTTGACAAGTAAATCGAAAATAACACGTTTTAGGAAGTTAGAATATTTTTAGGAGATTTTTAGAATATTTCCTTAACTGAAACTTTCATTAATTTTCGCAAAAATCAGGTAATCTTATCCTAGAAGGCGCCTTCTAAAAGTTTAGAAGATTGACAAAAATCCATAATATGCTTTCTATTTTTAATAGACGTAAGAATACATTTTAGAAAACACATTCCGCGAAATTTAGAATACTTAATAAGAGTAGAAGATGCATCCAGACGAAAAGTAGATAGCTTTAGGATTAGTAGAATGCGCATTCTACTTATTTAGAAATTTAGTAAATAGTAGAATGCACGTTCTAAATTTAGTAGATGAACGTGTTTATTTTAGAAATCGTTTTCTACTATACCATTTTCCGTAGAAGGCACATTATACCTTTAGTAGAACGTATTTTCAAATTTTTATTTATCAACTTTTTTTGAAAGAAAAAAAATATCAGTTTGTGTATATATGTATTTTATTAATTGTTTATATTTTTAATATTTTCTTATTTACAAAACTATTTATTTCATTAGTTTTCAGAAATACAAAGGGTAAAAAAGAGAAAAATTGGACAAAAAAATAATTTATACCAAAGAGACAACACCCTTATTTTTTTGTTCTCTATTGGCAATTTTCCCATCTTTTTACTATACCAAAAGAATAATATATACTTTAATTTATATATTTTAACTACTATTTAACAAAATACTTAAATCCACTTTAATAAAGGAATTTCTGAAAATTCTTATGATTAAGACCTACATAATTTGAATATTACGCCTATGATTAATAGAACAAAATAATAAATGTTTTATATTAAATATTAGTGTAGCAATAAAATATTTAATTTTATGTAAGAGACTAAACCCTTCTAAAAATTGTTTTCCAATTTTTTCACAAAAGTTATTAAAAATATGTTAAACATTTTTTTTATAAAACTACACTTCCATTTTTTTTTTCAAAATTTTAAAAATAATTTGGCATTTTATTCAAAGTATTCTCAAAAGCGTCTGCACAGATCTAAATGGACTAAGATAACTTTTACGAGTCCAAATGAGAATCAAACCTAAACAAACTGAACTCAAACTTTTACCAGATTCTTAACATTGTTATTCAACCAAGTCCAAAAACTAAAAATAGTCAAACTAAAATTAAATCCAAATTCATAAATAACTAAACATTTTTTATATCTTTAGATCGAAACCGAAAACTAAACGACCATGCCTAAATATATTAGTGAACAAACAGGCGGGTTAATAAAGTATCAACAAAAAAATACCTCTGCGCATTAAAATCGCGTATCAAAAATCTAGTAGGATTTAAAAGTGGTAAAAGAAAAAGAAAAATAAAATTTTAATTGCAAATAAGTTATTCTTATTAGAAGCCGTAAAAGAAAAAGATATTTACCTAATCTACTAAAGGAAGAGTACAAATATAAACTACCTTTGGTTTTCACAATTATTTATAATGATATGATATTGGAGTTATTAATTAATTTACCTTTTATAATTTTTTGACTTTTATATTTAATTAATGCATTTCCTAAATCAAATTCTAACTAAAAAATATGATAACAACAATTAATAAACCTAACATATAGTATTTATTGTTTTCCTATTTTATTATTTATGTGTGTGTTTGGAAATAATTAATAAACCTAGCTTTAAATAGTTAATGAACAATATTGTTTTTAAATTTATGTAATTATACTTTTATTATTTATAATAACTAAAAAATAAAATTCACATTAAATATCATTTATATAATATACAAATATATTATCTTACATATATTTTCATATAAATAATACCCCAATGTTAATTTAGTATGATACATGTTGAAAATATAAGATATATAGCATCATATATTTTAAATAATATATACAACAATTATATTATACATTATCAAAAAAAATTGATCCATAAAAAAAATAAAATATATTTGTGCGGATAAGTCATATTCTAAAAAGTATGGATGATATCATCGATGGTTTACAAGATAAAATAAAATTACTCAATATAAACTGTAAATTATTATGTTTAGAAATGTCATATTAAAAAACTATTTAATCAGGTAAATTTTAAAAATATATATTATCACTTATACAAATAAATAATTGTTACAAATTTATATCACATTCCTAGCTGTTTTTAGCGAAATAATTTTTTTCAAGTAAATCTATATTTTTTTTGAAAATCTTGCTAACCAAATTTAAATCTATATATTCAGTATCTTCATAATTATCTTCATAATTTTAGTATATCAATAGTATTTAGAAAGTTAACCAAGAAACAATTAAATGAAAATAAATGAATGAAAATAAAAATTAGCAATTAAATGAAATTAATGAATGAAAATGAAAATTGACACCAGATTGAGCGGGTTAAAATCTAGTTTTTATCAAGGTTTTCAAAATCGGACCGGACCGGTCCAACCGTGACTCTTTCATTTAGCCTAGTCCAGGTTAGTTCAAAAACCGGATTTTAGTTGAACCGGTAAAACCAGTAAGAACCGGTGACCCGGTTTATATATTTAAATCTAGTTAAACCATTGGTTTTCATTGATTTGTAAATTGAAGATAGTTATTCCGTTCGTTTGCTTTGATTTATCTAGATGTGTTAGTAGATTTGATATAACGAATGAATAAAAGACTATTTATGTGTATGAAAAGAAAAAAAATATAGGTGAATTTTCTTACAGAAACTATAACTCATGTAGATTTTATCAAAAAAAAAAAAAAAAACTATAACTCACGTAGAGATGGAGAAGAAGATGAAGAAATATAGGTGTTGAAAATTACAAAGTAGAGTGCATTGATGATAGAGAAGTTATGGCGATGATATTATATAGATATGCATATATATACAGTACTGTACAACGTACTAATATTGAAACCCGGTTAAACCGTGACTCATATATTTTACCGGTTCTTTGTCCGGTCCGGTTTTATAAACCTTGGTTTTTATTAAGACTAATGAAGCATTAGGATTTAACAATTGTGACAATGAACTTCTGCCGTATTCTGAGGGCTACCAATTCCCATCTCTGGAAGAGAGCCTGTACAAAGGTGACTGCCTCGTCTGGCGTGGAGCATTATCTCATCTGGAAGAGGGACATTTCCAGCGTCAAGGATGATGATCTATCCAAGACTCAAAAGTCGAAGATGTTCAAGAAACTGAGGTATCGTATAGAGACGGAAGCTTATAGGACAGTGGAAGAGACGTTAAATAAGTTTACCAAAGAAGATGGAGTTTTCATCACTCAAGTAGATCTCTTTGGCTGGGCTAAGTGTCTCGACGAGGACGGAAAACATCAACACGCCTACGAGGTCTTTGTCGAATTCATCATTTTGTTATTATTTTTGTATGGGAGATTAATTACGTAATGTGTGTTTTCTATAGATCTTTGAGTGGGTAAAGAGAAAGAAAATGACATTGTCTCCGTCCGAGCTTGAAACCTTTGTTGCTCATGATGCGGTCAAGGCTGCCAAAACACCGAGGAAGAAGAAGAAGATGATGTTCGAGGAACTTATGGATGTTAGTGAGAAGGGAGGGGCAGTAGAAGAAACGTTAAATGCGTTTACTACAAAGGAGGAGGAATATGGAGTTTCCATCACTAAAGAAGATCTCGTTCGCTGGTCTATACTTATCGACAGATATGGAAGACCTGAGATCTCGGTCCAGGTATTGAATAATATTGAATTGAATTTCAATATTATCATACGTTGAATTAGAGAGAAATTCAATTCATCATATTGTTCTTTTTTTCTGGAAGATCTTTGAGTGGATGGAGAAAAAGAAGATGAAATTTACTCCCTTCCAGCTTGCAACCTTTGTGGATTTTATTGACAGGGTTCATGGCATAAGAGCGGCTCTAGACTACTTCGAATCTGTAGACCCAGACTTCGATAACATGGACTATGAAGCCAAGAACTGGCCTGCTTACGATTTCCTTGCGAGAAGCATGTCCAAAAACTGGAATAAGCGACCTTGGTGAGTCTTGTCTTGATCTTAATGAAGCCACGGCTTTCAAACTTAATTGCCTATGTATTTGTACTACACTAGTAGATTTTCATGAACCAAATAATTAGGATGAATTCATTTTATTGATAATTTTCAATTTTCTTAGAAATTTACATTGTGCATATAGCAGTGCCCTACCGTTGCTCTGTTTTTGTTTAGTTCCTCATTATCGTCATCCCATCTCTTGATGCATTCAGTCTATGTCACTTCTCAACTTTTTGAAACTTTGTAGTCCATATGAGAAGCTCCTTCAGTGATCTTTATTAATGATCCCGGAGTTTCACTCTTTCGTGTCTATGTTGCATGCCATCTCTTTGGAGTGAAAATGATGTAAATGATTTCAGAAAAGTATTCAACCAAAGTGAGAACGACAGTTTAGTTCAGCGAGCACTTGAGATTTTCATAAAAATAATATAATTTGAAGTAACAAACATTCACAGAGATACATCTAAATTTGAGATAACATAAGGTTTGGACACATTTTTATTGATATAATTAAGATAAACTTAGAAGTCTTTCTTCTTTCATAAAAGACAAGGCAGTGCGCTCAGCTTTTCATTACATTGACGAGGAAGAAAACTCTACTGTGGAGTTCAGGATCATGGATTCAGGGTATAGTGGGTATAGATCACAACTAGAAACAGAGGACTTCATTGTCATTGTTGTTTGATCAGTCAAACCAGATGTGCTCGAGCTACCAGTGTTCCTCTGCCTTGAGATGCTCAAGTTATGATCATACAAACCAGGATCTGACATAACCTCTGTTATTTCAATCTCTCCCTGGAGCATTTGGACGGCCTCTGACATTGCTGGCCTTAAGGAAGGAGATGAGTTTGTGCAAACGAAAGCAACTTTGATCATCCTCACTGCTTCTTTGATGTTGAAATCACCTTCCAGCGTGGGATCTACGATCTCCATTATGTCCCCTGTTTGTTGCAGAGTCAGTGCCTGTATTTCAAAATAGGTTTCATTAACCTTTTAGAAACATAAATAGACATATACAAACTATATGAGTTGTGAATGAAATGTGATAAAGAAACAAAAGCTCCATTGTTACCCAATTGATGAGGGAGACATGATCTACACTTCCCTTCTGTTTAGTATTACTCTTCCCACTGACAATTTCCATTGCCACAACCCCGAAGCTGTACACGTCTGCTTTCTCAGTTAATTGACCCCACAGTGCATATTCCGGAGCCATATATCCGCTGCACCATTAGAGAAAATAAAATATTTCTTTGGACATGGTGCAGGTTTTTGTTGTTGTTTAATGTTTTACACTTGCATGGTACCGGCAATTTTGGTGCTAATGTGAGTGTGTTCTTCTTCATGGAGCCTAGCCAATCCAAAATCAGATATCTTTGCATTCAGGTCAGAATCTAGAAGCACATTAGTGGATTTTATGTCACGGTGAACCATTCTGATCATCGATCCTTCATGAAGGAATTCAAGCCCTTTTGCGATACCAATACAGATTTTTTGTCTTGCTGCCCACTCAAGTTTTAAGGAACTCTTTCCTGGAAAGGAAAATTTAGCCAAAAAAAGAATTGATATTACACTACATGTGGACATGTATGTGCACTTGTATCATGTTTCTTTCTAATGAAAGGATGAGTGACTTTCATTTACCAGAGAGTGCTAGAGCAAGGGAGTTATTTTCCATGTATTCATAAACGAGCAGCAGTTGAATCTTTTCGACACAACATCCGTAAAGCTTGACAAGGTTTGGATGATTCAGACCTGATATCATTCCTATCTCATTCACAAACTCTCGGTTTCCTTGGCATGACTTGGCAGAAAGCTGTTTGACTGCTATAATAGTTCCATCCGACAGCTCTCCCTGCATTAAGTTTGTCATATCAGACAAACCATATTTTTTTCTTACGTATATAAGTTTAAGAAGATTAACATCATTTTTGACAATACTTTGAATACAGATCCGAAACCTCCTTCTCCGAGTTTTTTGGTTTCATCAAAATTGTTTGTTGCCGCTTGCAGTTGCCTCCATGTATAGCAAACAGTTTGGAGACCCTGGGCTCTCAAATCTACGTTTTCAGGTTAACAAGGGAAAATCATGAATATTGCTATAAGCATATAGTAAGAATGGATTTTGTATACTCTGTGAACTCCGATACCTCTTTCTCTCGTGTTCTTGTCTCCTCTACATTTTTTCTGAGCATATAACCCCAAAGCCAAGAGAGTTATTGCTACCACGGAACCCGAAATCCCGAGTATTAGTGGATAATTAGTGTGATGTTTTTTCTTCTCTACTGCAAACGAGACACAAAAAAGTGTAAATAATATACATGATGTGTCATATATACACCAAGCTACATAAAAATAGCTTTAAAACAAAGTAGTTTCCTTTTTTCTTTAGAGCTCCACAGAGTGGCTCCAGACCTGAAAATTTTGAAAATGAATCATTAGGTGGCAGAACCAATGTAACTATGCAAGAAGATGAAGGTGATATATGGTCACTTGAGAATGAAACAACTGAGTGTGAAATAAGCTACAAAAGCAATACGGATAAAGATTAAGGTATTTGAAAGCACAAGGGTACTTACTTTGGTGACACAAGGAGATTGCAGAGATAAGAGGGCCATAGTTTCCTCTTTTGGGAATGAGAGTTGTCCCCTTCCCTGCCCAATACAACCGTATCTCTAACATATGATTGGTCACATTAACTTTCTTTTCTCTCACAATAGGCTTCAGAGTCCCCTTAGCTTCCTTTTTGATATTAAAATCTTTCAAGAACAATTCCCCCTAAAAGGACAGGAAAAAGAAATAAACTTCAATCTTCCATGCCTGCTTATTGTAGAAAATTATTCAGTACAAGGACGTTTTACCTGAACAAAGACATCAAATATGCGTCTGCCTACACGACTGTAAGGTTCTTCGTCGAAAAATTGAGTCTCCATAAAATGGAGTTTTACATTGTAGGTTCCATTTTCCAAACAAAATGCATAATAAACAAGAGAGAGAGCAGATCGACGTGCCGTCTTATAAAGTTCAGAAGGATCTCTAGATAGTGTAAAAAAGAAGTAGTTATCATTCTCCTGATCATCATCTGGGAATTCACCTGTGTTACTGATTCCCCAGTTTTTGAAATGCTGGTTTGTTGCGGCTGTGGTTACGTTGTTGTCAGCTTCATACGTGGTTTCATATGAAGAGTTTGTAACAGTTATGTTGCCTCCACCACAGTTTATATATAGAAACCCGTTATCTACAATCCATACAGAATGATTATCCCCCATTAATCGAAAGAAAGAACTAATAGGCAAAGAAGACATAAGAATAACTTGCATGTTAGAGATAAGTTATGACAGATCATAGTGTACTTACAGCCCGTACAGTTGATTGGACTAGCACATGGAAGAAGCCCAGTTCTGTATGAGAACCAGAATAGTTAGCAAAAGATATCAAAAAAATTACGACAAGACTAAGTTAGATATTATTGACAGTTGCAAGATAAAACAGAGGAGTGTACTTACAAGTTGTTCATCAAATGTGAACTCCGATATGTGTTAATGTTGCTGATTCAACAGAAGGTGAAATACAAAAAACTTCAACATGAGCAGATTATTAACAAATAAATAAAAGAAAGAAAATAGAGAGAAGAACGTATCCTAGATTCCTATCTTCAAAGATTTCATGTTCATACCTCTTTTCATCGCAGGTAGATGACCAAGAGAAGTTGTTGTAAGAGAGATCACTATGAGCAAACCCAAAACAGGAAACCTTAAAAAAGATTAGTCGGCATGACGAAAAATTTCTTAGGTCATATAGACAACGGAAAGGTTAAACGTACATATTAGAATCGCTATTGAAAAAACCAGAAGATTCAACATTTCCAGAAAGTCTATTTCCAGTCAAATAGCTGAAAGAACATGTATGTCAAAAAGATGGTTACTTGATCATGAATTCATGATACTGAAGTTATCCCGTTGACCAGATCATTAACATTCTCAATGTCAGATTGAAGCACTTACGTATACTTTGGTGCCTTATCTCCATTCACTTCACCAGTCAACTTGTTAAACGATAAATCACTGCACCAAACGTAATTGTATAACAATTGTATGTGTGTTCATATATACATTTATAGATTCCTTGATCATACATGACAGTCTATATTACATAAGCAAATTCCTTAGCAGGTAAATGTGCAGTGTATGTTAAACAAGCTAGTTCTGAATCACAAAGTGTTTTTACTTGTGGCTAGAAAAAACTTACAGAGTCTTTAGCTCTGTCAATTTCCAGACGTAAGGAGGAATTGGACCAGACAAACCCACATTCCTCAAAATCCTAACACAGGGAAAGAAACTTCAGTTTGAATTTTTCTGATATAATCAAGCCTCAAGACAAGAAACAAATAAAATGGAAAATAAATACAGGCTCTTGATGTCTTTGCTGGATAAAATGGGAACGATGTTTATCCCAGTCGTATCACTGATACGCCTGCATATGAATACATTGAGTAAAACATTAGTCTTGTTTCAGTTGTCCTTTTGCTAATCTATTGAAATCGTTTATTACAGGTCAGTGAGTTTTTCTAGGAGGGCCACTTCTTCAGGAATAGGTCCTTTCAGTCCGCTTGCGTATATATATCTGGTTAACTGACACATGTTAGACGGTGGAGAGACACAAACTATAAGAGAAACAACAATAATTGGGGAATGAAAAGCTTACAGCTTTTTAAGCTGAGACCATTTGCCAATATATTCTGGGATAGTGCCCTGGAAGTTATTGTCACTTATCCTACTGCATATTGAAAACACCCAAATAGCTTAGAGAACTGTAAAACTTATCTTCTTGGACTACTTATAGGTTTTTCGGACTACTACGCTCTAAGTCTAATAAAAGATGAGAATTTTGCATTTACAAAAGCAAAAAAGCTGTAAAAGTTTCATTTCCAACTTACAAATCGGTAAGGTTTACCAGTCTAGCAAGAGTGCTAGGCAGGCTTCCATTAAATTGATTTGAGCCAAGTTGCCTGCAAAACCCAGTTTCTTTTTCCATAAAGCCAAAGAATTTTTGTTTTGAAAAGTAGTTAAGATGCAAAGAAGCTTACAATCCTTCTAGGTTGGTCAAGTTACCAAGCTCATCAGGAATGGTGCCAAAGAACTGGTTGGCTTCAAGCGTTCTGAAAATTTTCATCACCCTTAGGTGTAACACAAACTAAAAGGTATATAATAATAATAACAGAGACTGATGAGAGCTACAAAAAAGTCAGATTCTTGAAGTTTTGCAACCCAGTTGGAAAATTCCCAGACAAATTATTTGCGCAGAGTGAGCTGCAAGAAAATTCAGCAGTTAATCACATAGCCCTAAGAGTATGTATGGGAGGGAGAAAAGAGAGGGACTTACATGGATGTGAGGTTTGGCAATGAAGCCCACTCCATTGGGATTGTCTCGGAGAGGTAGTTCCGACATAAGTCGCTGCCAGTAAGACCAAAATTCCGCTTGTAAGTGAAACCATTCTCTTTACAGCTTTTGTTGAGGCATTTCAAAACCAAGGAGAATCCCAACCCGTACAAAACGGGAGGCTTTTTAGATTTAAATTATCTTGATTTCACTTTAAGTTTTAAGGACTGCCAATTTCATATTTTATCTCATGCCAACATGCATAAATGCGTAGTAAAACGATTTAGGTGGTGTCTTCCTCACGTATAACTAACCAGGTTCTAGCAATTTGAAATCTCTAACCAATAACATCGATAATTTATAAAATTCATTGCGGTTGAACTCACATCGACTGGAGATACGAAGCTTGGCCAACTCAGGTGGGAGTTTTCCTGGAAGACTAAGGGTCTTGAGAACTCTGTTTCGTTTAAATAATTAAAAAAATATATCACAGGAGATAGATCTTGAGACTGAATACATGACAACTAGTAACACTCACATGTTTGTTATATGACATGTGTTGTTGAAACAAACATCACAAATAATGGTGTTGTTAGTCTCCGGATCCCCAATTTTCTGATCTATCTTTAGGGTCTTTAACTTGCAAGGGTCTCCATAACTTAGGTTTAGTCCCTTCGCACCTAGTGTAGTAGCTATCTTCTCCAGCAAATTCCCTGCTTACAATATATAAAGTAATTAGGATTTGGAGCAAGATTTTATAAAGTTGAAGCGTAAATGGTGATTAGTCCCATACGCTCATCTGGATGGAGATCAGATGAAACATATGTCGTTGAAATTGCGAAGAAGCTTATGATGATGGTAAAGAAGAGAAGAAGAACAGATAAGGCGGTTGGCATATTGAAATTTCTTATGTACTGTGTGTATAGTGTTTCTTTGTATGTGTACTTGTTTTGCACTCACAATATCATCACCAGAACAAACCCAATAGTTATATATAATGCATGGATATATGTTTAATGTACGCTTATTTAGGGTTTTCATTGGGTCGTCGGTGACTAGAGCAGGGATAAATATTTGACCAATTCAAGTATGAAAGTTGATGAATACGTGATGTTTCTTGTCCCCTTAATTATGTTTGTTGGTTCATCAAGTTAACAGGCCCCACAAACAAATATGGACGTAGGCGAATAATTCTCAGCAGTAATATTATTCAAATGCGTTAGTGTCTTTACTTTGTTCTTATATCATTTCCATGTTTTTTTGATTAACCACAAAAATTTTACTTCCATGTTCCTTTTTTGTAACTGAATAGGAGTTCCATATTATTTATCAACAAACTGGCATTTAGAGATTTTATTGGACAAATTGCCTAACACACTTCACGGCTGGATGAATAGTTCATCCAACGGTTGACCGCTCAACTTAGTTACTGTAATTTGTTTCAGCTACAAGAAAACTAATTTAGCCTGTTCTTTTAACCGACGCAGCGGTGAGCCACCAAAATTATAACTGACTTTTTGTCCACGTTTGTGGAGAATACCGTTGGCAGCCACCGTTTCTACTATAAAATTAGACGCAGCGACATGGAAAGTCTCGTTTAATTGCCGCTATTTTACACAGCATCACGGAAAGTCACGGAAAATACCAGCAGGCTTCGTAAAAAGTAAATGTAGCGACAGCTTGTTTCTTCTCCACCATTTATTTTTCGTAGTTTGTTGTGTATATTTCTCAGGTGCCCCCGCTGACGCCGCGTCCAGGAAAAGACGTGCCTATTATAACTGACTTTTTGTCTAAGTTTGTGGAGAACACCGCTGGCAGCCACCATTTCTACTATAAAATTAGACGCAGCGTCACGGAAAGTCTCGTTTAATTGCCGCTATTTCACACAGCGTCATGGAAAGTCGTGGAAAACACCGGCAGGCTTCATAAAAAGTAAACGCAGCGACAGCTTGTTTCTTCTCCACCATTTATTTTTCTTAGTTTGTTGTGTATATTTTTCTGATGCATCCGCTGACACCGCGTCCAAGAAAAAAATATGCCTATTATATAAAAGTTTTTAGAAACTTTCAAAAATCTTTTATGAACTTTCTGGTAACCTTTAAAAAGTTACCAATTTTTTTTAGAAAATCGCAAATTTATATGAAATTATGTAAAACCTTTTACCCAATAAATTAGAGATATTTCATCAAATATACACGCTGTCGCTACGTTTACTTTTTACGAACGAGACTTAATTGAAAAGTCAATACCAAAATGCATAGTAAGACGAAACTGCCTCTAATCCATTGTACTTGAGCCACTTAACGATGACAAATCGGGCGGCGTGAAGATTCAACCTATTATTGTATAGGTTAACCGTAGCAGTGTAGGTAGCAGTTGCTAGCCACAAAAATTCTTCACTGGTTTTACGTTTCAAATGCATAAACTTTGCAAGATATCTTCGGGCTTGGTCGCTAACTATATAAGATGATGGATAACTTTTTTGTTAGGAGTGTATAGTCAGATGTAAAACTTATTTGTGTACTCGTTGTCAATTAGAGTAAGTGAAATTTAAGATTATCAAAAGGTAAGCACTAAGCAGTGATAATCATAGAAACTATAGAGCATGGATTAGTAGAAAGCAGTGTTCGAAAATACACCTAGAGTATGTTTGTTTCACCATCCAGATGACTCATCTGGATGGAGATAAAAGTTTTGTTTGTTTATACTTAAAGTTGCAATTCATCTAAATGGTTCATCTGGATGAGTTTCAAAAATTTAGGTTAAATTTTAAAGTTTATTCAACTGAACCAATTGGACCATTTGAATGGAGATGATCAAAATGGTTAATGTCTATTATACCATTCACACAATTCACAGATTACAAACATAAACTTAATATAATTTTGTCACACACAAAAATATGACAAAACCGCATTTTCCACCAAAATCATAAAACATATTATCCCGCCAAAAACAAAAAAAAAACGTTTTCTCACCTAAAAATGCAAAAAACATTTTCCCGCCTAAAATGAAAAAGTATGGTTTTCCGTCATAAACCCAAAGCTCGTTTGTCCACCAAAAACGCATTGTTTCCCGTCAAAAATGCGAAAACGTGTTTTCCCGCCAAAAACGCGAAAACGTGTTTTCCACCAAAAACGAGAAAAAATGTTTTCCGCCAAAAACGTAAAAATGTGTTTTCCCGCCAAAAATGTGGAAACGCATTTTCCCACCAAAAACTTGAAATGTGTTTTCCCGCCAAAAACGCAAAAACGTGTTTTCCCGCCAAAAATACAAAAATGTGTTTTCCTGCAAAAAACGCAAAAGCGCATTTTTCCTGCCAAAAATCCAAAACATGTTTTTCCGCCAAAAATTCAAAAATGTGTTTTTGCGTCAAAAACGTGTTTCCCGCCAAAAACGTGGAAACACGTTTCCCGCCAAAAATGTGAAAACACGTTTTCCCGTCAAAAACACACAAAAAGAAATTTCCGCCTCGTCAGAAACTCAAAATATATTTCCTGCCGAAACTATTTTTATATTTTTGATAATTAAGCAAAACGAATTGTGAAACAAAAATAAAATATGATTAACTTAAAACAAAGATATTTTGATAATCAAATTAGGATAATTTAGTAATTTGTTTAATAAACTCATTTAGATGGAAATAGAAATAAAGAAGCAAACATAAGTCCATTTAGAGGAATCATCTACATAAACAAACAAACAATCCCATAAAATCTGGATGGATCATTTGGATGAATCATATGAATAGATCAGCTGGATGGAGATGATAAATGGTGAAACAAACAGGCCCCTAATGTAGCAAAATCATCATATACGGCTTATAATACACGACTTATAATACACTTTGTTAGGAAATAGACATATATATGGTGAATAGTGCGCACTTACGGTGCCGTCTATACGGTTACATTTTTTTTTCTCTGCACATGTTTGTTTTGTTTTAAATATTATAATACATTAAGCATAAATGAAATCAAAGTTTGCCAAGAAAAGATACATTAGTCTATTTGTTGGTATGTAGTCTCATTAGCTCTTCGATACTATAATAGTGTTTAGTGAGTGAAACTTTTATATAATTTATACTGTGAATAGTAATAGTTGCAAAATACAATCAATTCTTTCTTACTACACACTTTTTTCTTACAACATATTTATTTTTCCAAAAACAACAGAAAATCATTCAAGGTGGCTGAATCATATGCAAATTTAACCAAGCATCATAAACTTCAGTTTTTAAAACGTCGTATTTTTCGTATTAGTATTATTTTGTTTTCATATTAATCTTCAATAAATTATATATATATATATATATATATATATATATATATAATGTCCGCTTATACCCCATTTAAACGTCCAAATATAGATATAAACGCTGAGTTACCGCACAGGGAACACATTGCGCATTTTAGAATACTGGTAGAAAGACTATGTCAAAGAAGAAGAAAGTGATAGAATTGGGAAGATCGCTAGTTCTTTTTTTCTGTTACAAAGATCTCTAGTTCCTTTTTTTGCTACGAAGATCTCTAGTTCCTTTACTACTCAAAGTAAAAAATTTATAAGTCATATCAAATACAATATAATAACTATGTTGTTACCATTATCTTATATTAGTTATTGAGCTTCCAAATTTTAAATGTTAAATATGTTGTTACCGACTGGAAAAAAAGAAGCGTGAATAGAGAGTTAAATATTATCTCTCCCAGGCGACTTTTTCGAGAGTTATTAGCACCTAACGGTCTGTTAGACTCTTTCCCAACTATCTCTTTTACCCATCAAACTTTTGAGTGCTGATTTCAAATCCTTCACACTTTGGGAAGTATCTGCTGGAAAGTTCACAGTCTTGGCCTTTACACACCGGGTTCTTCCCCCGACCCGTGGTCGGAGGGACCGCCTGCCTCCCCTACCGACGGAACCACCACTCCTCCAAGCATGAAATCCTTCAACCCCACCGTCACTGAACTAAAGAAGCAAGCAGTATAACCTCACCACCTTCAACTTTCCCTTTGTGTACGAATAACCCCCAAGAAACGCTTAGCCCTTTACGCTCTAACCTTTCAACCTTGCTACCTAGCAAAGAACCCAAAAGCTCACAATGCAGAGAAGACTCTCGTATGCAGAAAAAGGCAAAGGCCTTGCGGTCCCATCTCAACCTCCTCGAACAGCGAGAGTTAGGGTACCTGCAGTAGATACAACCGAGCTAATCAGGAAACATTCGCTTACTCTGGTTGGAAGAATCACAAACCCTACACACCAGAGAATGTGGTCTCTAATACCTTTCTTTGGAGAGCACTGGAAAGTGGAAACAAGCCCGGTGTGAGCAGATCTGGGGCAAGGTTGCTTTCAGTTCCAGTTTGCTTCAGAGAAGGATCTTTTGAAGGTCCTAAACGACTGTCCCTACCACTTTGCCCACTGGATGCTTATGATCCAACGATGGGAACCTACAACGTCTCCAAACTTCCCCAACCAAATACCGTTTTGGATACAAGTTCAGGGCATACCTCTCCATCTGTGGTCTGAAGTGGCGCTAACAACCCTAGCAGATGACATAGGGAAGCGAATCACGGTGGAAATCACTGCAACTAAAGCCCGTATGAAAGTGATGATTGATGGCCTTAAACCGATTATAAAAAAGGCAATGATGGAGTTTGACTCATAAGAGGAAGTTGAAGTGACTCTTGTGTACGAAAAATTGGAGAAAAACGGTACACTTTGCTGTATGCTTGACCACGAAATACAAGATTGCCCTCTTAGAGAAAAAGAACAAGCTCCAAACAACCATACGGGAAATGGAGCGACTGATCCCTCCAGAGGCTTGGCTGACAGCAAAAGGAATGGTGACTCTTATGAGATCCGCTCACGACCTGCTCCGAGAGAAGACAATCGAAGCTATAGCCGACGCCATTATGAAACCCGATACCAGAACTCGTACAAAGGCTCTGACAAATCTATTAGCAGGAGATATGAGGTAGATAAGGAGAGAGCACCACTGAGACGTAGCAACCAAGCAAAAACCACCCATCCTCAGAAGGAGTACTCCAATTATTACAAACCTCATGAGCTGAATGTGGAAGCTTCTTACTACTCCCGAGAGTACAGAAGGCCAGACAAAGTTCCCTCTGACAGATCTAACCAGTACTCCCTACAGAGAAGCACATCTAGCATGCAGAGGTGGATTGAAAAACCTGGTCAGCTCAGAGTCGATGCACCCACAGACCAAAACCAAGTGGAACGTTCAGCTTCATTGAGACCCTCTCCACCCATAAGACCTAGTACCATCTACCCTGAAGCGCTAAATAATGCCTTAACTGAGGTCAGAGAAGCAATGATCAACTACACAAACCACCCCGACCCAACAGAAAGCACAGCACGACGTGAAAGGTTCCGTCAAGCTGAAGAAGCTGGCGAAGTTGAAGAAACAGCTGCAATGATGCTTAATGGACAAGCTATAGCACAACTGACTGATGAAGTCCAAGAGGAGACTCGAGTTGCTATTAGCCCATCCTCACCTCGTATTCCAGCCCTGTTGAGGCTTGGACCCATTCAGGAAAATGAAACAACTGAGGAACCTTCGACTCCCTTGAGAGCAGACACCAATGTTACTGTTAGACGTAAGCCGGGAAGACCCTCCGGAAGAAGAAACATAACTCCCTCCCCTCTAAGCTTTCTGGGAGCAGGATTGCGCCGTAGAGTGATATCAAAAACCCACGCCTCCCCCTTCAGAAGAAAAACCCTGACCTTTATCCCTCGACTAGAGGAGAACCCCCGAAAATCAACTACTTCAAAAAAGACAGGAGCAAGCCCAGTGACTAAAAGATCCAAGGGCATAAAGATTGGCAGACCTACATCTTCAGCTCCACAGAGAGTGCGTAGGACGGATTTTCGGGATCCGCCCTCTCCTCTTCCTTAAAAGTAGTATGTTGGAACTGTCAAGGGGTGGGGAACCCCTGGACAGTTCGACGCCTCCGAGAAATCTGCAAGAAAATAGACCCAGATATATTATTTCTATCGGAGACAAAAAATCCCCATACTGTGGTGGTAAAGAAGCTGGAATGCTTACGATTTGGAAACATTAAAACGGTACTAACACACGGAAGAGCAGGAGGAGGATTAGCACTGCTATGGAAAGATGGGATCGATCTAGAGATTGTCTCTTCCTGTAAGAATTATGTAGACACTAAGCTCATATATGAAGGAAATTTAAGCTATGCTACTTTTGTCTATGGCGACACTGATAAAAAGAGAAGAAAACAAACCTGGGACTACATTACAGCACTGGCCCTGATCAGAGATGCTCCCTGGTTGGTGTCAGGAGACTTCAATGACCTGACGGGAAATGATGAGAAAGAGGGAGGACCTGACAGAGCTGATGGATCATTTGATGACTTCAGAGACTTCCTAACATAAGGGGATCTATATGATCTTCAACATACGGGGAACTGCCTATCCTGGAGAGGAAATAGATGGGGACACAATGTGAAATGCCGCTTGGACAGAGCCCTCTCCAATAGCTCTTGGGCTGAACTCTACCCCTCGGGACACTGTGAGTATCTCCGCTTTGAGAGCTCCGACCACTGCCCCATTGTAACCTTCTTTGAACCCCTGAGGAAGAAAAAGAAAGGCATCTTTAGATATGATCGCTCACTCAGCACAAACGTTGAAGTCAAGCAACTAATACAAGAAACTTGGAATGAGGAAGTGCAGCTGAGAGTGAAACAAAAGGTGGATAAATGCAGAAAAACGATTATCAAATGGGCAAAAGCGCAGCAAGCTGACATCAAATCTACTATGGAGAAACTCAAACGACAAATAGATAACCTGATGTCAGAGTCCAACCCTAACGAGATCCTACTAAAAGAGCTCACTGATGATCTGAGAAGAACCTATATGCAAGAAGAAGAGCATTGGCGCCAACGAAGCAGACAACTATGGCTAAACTTAGGGGATAAAAACACTGGATATTTTCATGCTTCAACAAAGACAAGAAAAGCTATGAATAAATTCTCAGTTCTGGAAGGCCCTGATGGCGTCTCAGTGTACACAGAAGAGGAGATAACAGCTACAATGGAATCTTATTTCAATGAAATTTTCAAGCCTATCAAAAGAGAGCAAGGAACCATGGAAGCAATACTCAATGAGGTGATTCAACCGATGGTCTCAGAGGAAATTAATCAGAAGCTAATATCCATACCTGAAGCGCAAGAGATAAAAGACGCTCTCTTCTCCATTCACCCAGGAAAAGCGCCTGGACCAGATGGCTTCTCGGCGTGCTTCTTTCAATCTAACTGGAACGTGGTAGGGCATGACATGATCCAGGAGGTCCAGGCTTTTTTCCGATCCAGCCAGATGCCCTGCACGATCAATGAAACTCATCTGAGACTCATACCGAAGATACTGAGCCCAAAGAAAGTATCTGACTACAGACCTCTGGCGCTATGCAATGTGAGCTATAAAGTAATATCCAAGCTCCTAGCCCGCAGACTCCAACCCTTACTGAACAACATCATCACCGAGACCCAATCTGCATTCATTCCAAAGAGGGCTATTTTAGATAATGTGCTTATTACACATGAACTGCTGCACTATCTAAAGAAGTCTAAGGCCAAAAAACACTGCTACATGGCTGTCAAAACTGACATGAGTAAAGCCTATGACAGACTCGAATGGGACTTCATCAAGCAAGCTATCCTAAGATTTGGGTTTCATCCTATATGGACAAAATGGATAATGCAGTGCATCATTTCAGTAAGCTACTCATTCATCATCAACGATGCAACAAGGGGATTTGTAAAGCCAGGCAGAGGGATAAGACAGGGAGATCCACTCTCCCCATATATATTCATACTCTGCAGTGAACTACTTTCAAGATTATGCAACCTAGGGCAAACAAATGGCAAACTGCAGGGAATCAAGATTACAACAGGAGCGCCATGCATTAATCATCTGCTATTTGCAGATGACACAATGTTTTTCTGCAAGGCTAATGTGCAAAATGCGCAGACACTAAACAAGATACTCGCTACCTATGAGACAGTCTCGGGACAACTAATCAACACCCAGAAGTCGGCAGTCTCCTTCTCAAAGAACTCACCATCAGAACGGAAAGAAAGTATCAAACAAATCCTAGGAGTTGAAAATAATGGGGGTTTTGGAATTTACCTTGGACTGCCAGAACAATTCGGCTGTAGGAAGAGAGACTTGTTTGCCAACATTTTGGAAAAAATCAAGAAAAAGTCTATCTGCTGGTCCTCAAAGTTCCTATCGAGAGCTGGCAAAATGATCATGCTCCGCACAGTGCTCTCAGCAATGCCATCTCATGCCATGTCCTGCTTCAAATTAAAATTCAATCCCTCCAAACAAGGTTCTTGTGGGATACTGCAACAAAGAAATGGAAGGTGTCATGGGTGTCTTGGAAGAAGATGGCGAGACCAAAGAAGGGGGACTAGACTTCAAAGATATAGCGACTTACAATGATGCGCTACTAGCGAAACTGAGATGGAGAATCCTCAAGAACCCTTCATGTCTCCTTGCACGCTGCCTGCTAGCAAAATACTGCAAGGAAGAAAATTTCCTTTCAATCAAACCAGCAAAGAATTCTTCCCATGGATGGAAAGGAATTTTGATTGGAAGAGACCTATTAAAAATTCACCTGGGATGGGTAGTAGGAACGGGAACAGATATCAGCGTCTGGAATGATGCTTGGCTGTCGACTTCAGAACAAAAACGCCCCTACGGACCTGCGCCAGAAGCCTTTAAAGACTCTTGGTTTCTGACCTGATGTATGAAAACTCCACAGAATGGGACTTCAACATGCTGGAACGTGTCCTTCCTTTTCACACTCAAGAAGTGCTCCTTCTCAAACCATCCTTGTGCAACACACCTGATGAGTTGGTGTGGCTAAAAACAGCATCAGGAGTGTACTCTGCAAAATCAGGCTATCGAGCACAGGCAGAAGTGATGATTTCTGAACCGGAGACGGAACCTACAACATCACACGACTGGTTAGCTAATGTCTGGAAGCTAAAAACAGCGGAGAAAATCAAGGTGTTCCTCTGGAATTGCCTTCACAATGGCTTACCAGTAGGAGAGCAAATGGCGATAAGGAATATACCTGTGATAAGTGCTTGCCCACGCTGCAGTGAAAGTGAAACGGTGCCGCATATGCTCTTCTCATGCCCCTATGCCTCCACGGTATGGAGCCTCGCCCCCTTAGCAACGCCATTCGATGCGAGAATCATCTCCTCCACAAATTGAGGCTCTCGACAAACTGCGCAAGATACCTTCTTTACCACCAATTGGAGTCGGCCCTGGTACGATATCAGCCTCCATCTGCTGGAACTTGTGGATCGCCAGAAACCAATTGATCTTCCAGAAGAGAGACTTCACTCCGATTGAAACCTTGGGCAAAGCGATCAAAGAAGCCAGGGAATGGTCAATTTCCCAGGAACCAACCCATAATCCAAATCAACAAGTAACCCGTATCATCCAAGATCCTCCAGTAGTCACAAATCGGATCTGCATGTACACCGACGCCGCTTGGAACGCGTGACTAAGTGCGCAGGCCTTGCTTGGATAATCGATGATGCCGGATCAACTTCATGTCACTCAGCGACCGTAACCTTTGTGTCTTCGCCCCTTACTGCGGAAACTTTGGCTTTGAGAAAGGCCATGATCTCTGCTCGACGATTGGGATGTAACTCTCTACTGATTCTCTCTGACTCTCAGGTACTGGTTAACCTGGTGAACGCAAGAGGAAGGAACCTGGAGATCATTACTCTTCTCAACGACATCTATCTACTTTCTCTGCAATTTAATGTTATCAAGGTTAAGTTTATCCCTAGGCTGAATAACTCTAAGGCTGACTCTGTTGCCAAACAGGCTCTTGCCTTAATGTAACAGACCTAATCTATTTTAATGCAAGTATCATGTTTCACAAAAAAAAAAAAATGTTGTTACCGTGTAATTATATTCTTAGACGACACAATAGTGAATCTACATTCTTTTTATTAAACATTATATTAACATACAAATAACAAGCAAAAAAACATATATCATCTAGCAAACAATGTATCAAACAAAATGAATAGACTAACATACCATGTAACAACTAACAAACAATACTACAGATTTTGTTAATTAACAGAATTTAATTATGTATAGTGTGTTAAAAGAATTAATAAGATACAGTATGTAATAAAGAAACAATGTATCTAATATAAAATATGTTTAATATAAAAATATGTGACAAGTAGAGAAATGTATCAATAATAAATTATGTAACATCTAACAAATAAAATGTATCATCTAACCAACAACATATATATATATATTATCACCATCTATTTTGAAACCTTTTTTGTATTATAATTTAGTGGTAATCTAATAGTAACATTTAACAAAAAATTATCCCAAACGGCGACATAAAACTGAAGATTCACTAAAACATAAATAATATCATATAATAATATAAAATGTCTGATACCACAATTTTTATCCATATCGAAAATGGTGTAGTGAGACTAAAGGTTATCATAGATAGATAACAAATACATATTTAGGTAGTTGCTAAACTGTTACATAAAAACAATTCCGTTATCAGAAAATTATTGGCTACAGAACTTCTCACATATCCAACTAATGGCTCATCTGGAACCAACATTCTGTGAATTATCAGATTATGTGGCTTCGTTCGGTACTGTCCTACATATATTATCTATGAGACTTGAACATCTTCGACCAGACTATGTTTTTGTGCATCAACCATCCGAATTTCGTCCAGTAAAGTTCTGTCAAACCATTTGAAAAGATGATCTTCATTTATCTAAAACAATAACAAAAAGAAGAACTAGTCAATCCGTCTGTAAGTTATAGTTTTACGTAACTTGTCAAACCAGTCTGAATAGCAATCTCGCATTGGAATTTTTGGTATATTTTTTTCATTGTCATTGAGACATAAATAATTTTACTATTTCCGTACCAGCATCTTATCGGAACTCTGATGAAGGATGGCCGTGAATCTGTTTTTTGCCTTGAACATTAGTTGTAGCTATCTATTTATTCACCCTAAGAGTATCTACAACAACACTTTTAAGGAAATACCCACTTAAAATAAAGGGATAAATGAATGGTTCTTTATCTTGTATCTGAAGATTATGTGCTAAAAATTGTTGAAACCACGTATCTTCATTTATAGTCATTTCTACGTTCGCTGGTGGTGCTGTTTTTCATCTCAAATTGTTGCATTGACATCTCGTTCGGCCTCAATAATCATGTTATGTATTATAATACATGATGTCATTATGTGATGCAATACCTCTTCTTCCAATAACGTGAGGATCCTACGATAATAGCAAATTTAGACTGTAGGACTCTGAAAGCTTGTTCAACATCTTCCCGACATGATTCTTGTCTTAATGCATACAATTTTGTTTTGGACTTGGGATCGCTAATTGTTTGAAAAATTGTTGACCATTTAGGATATGATCAATAACAACAAGGCGAGACTACTCCAAATTTGTATGGACAATATTTTGGTGATTTTGAAGGTTCGGGATCAAATTTACCGGCATATTAATATTGTGATTTATGATAATTTGTGTAATGTTTTCACATTATTATGTAACATGTATTTTGATGTAAAATATTATGCTTCTATTATGGTTTTTAATTTGTGTAAAATTTCCTAAATGTAATATTATTGTTTTGTGAAATAATATGTTTATATTATATTTTTATTAATATAATTTTCTTTTCTGTATAATAATTCTAATTATTTTATTAATATATGAAATTAAATTTATAAAACCAAATATTATAATAGTTATGTATAATATCACAAGAATACAAAAAATTAAAAAAGAAAGAAAGTGTTAAATACATAATCGTTAAACTCATATAAATAGAAAGACTAGAGTAAAAAAATGAATAGTGTTTAAAGAGTCTGAATAGTGATTCTTTATATTTGAAAGTGTACTGTTCATCTCTTTAAAAAATAAAATGATAAATGACGGTTGGATTGCATAACTCTTTTAAAAAATAAAAGACAAAAGATTGTTGGAGATGCTCTAAAAGAAGTGACAAAAGTCGATTACATCTTATGTGGGAAAAAGGTAAATTAATCAAGATTTATAAATGTTAATAAAATTACATTCATATATAGTTTGAAATAGTTTTCCAGCACTTAAGTTCAAAGTGTTACTTTTGTTACACCTTAATGCACAGTTTCATTTATCTTTTATCTCTTATATGCGTTGAAGTGAATAAGATATCAATTTGACCAATACCAGATTAAATGAAAAGTGTGATTGGTTAGATATATAGTAAATTAGAGAAAAATAAATAGGTAGAAAAGAGTGAAAAAAGTAAAAAAAGAGAAAATAGAGTAAATTTTGTTACTCCAAACAATATGGAGTAAACATTAGTGTATGATTCTAGCTCTTTCAAAAGTAAAGAGAGTAAATTTCAAAAATGAATATTTCACTTAATTGGTGAAATATAAAATTTTAGTCAAATCGATGGACCAATGTGGTTTCCACAGTAAAATATAAGTTAAACATTAATGTCTTTCCAATCACACTCCAAGTGTTACTTTTCCAAATTGATTGAATAATATGGTTACGTCGACAGAGTCAAAGCAAATAATAAAGACACAATCACATCAGTCATGTTTATGTAGTATAAAGAAAGAGTTATTTTCACCCTCAGACAGTTTATGTCTTTCTATTACAAGGAAAGACAGTTACCGGGGGTGAGGTAGTTTTCTGGTGAAAAGACTTAATTTGCCCCTGACTAAATCACAACCGGTTTTGTTCCCTCTTTTTCTTTAGTTAGTTTCGACAACTGGTTTAGATATTTTTTCAAATTTTGAAAAATGGTGGGGCCTGGTTATCTTAATTTAAATGAGTAAACCGGTCGTGCGTCTCTTCAACATCCCTCTTCCTCTCTCACCACCGCCATTATTGCTCTGTTTTTACCGAAACCCAAGGATTTCAGAGGGAAAACTAGTGAGGCGATTTTAGGGTTTGGGAGATTTGGTGGCGATTTTCCGACGATCTTACATACCGTTGCTAGTCACGGATTCTAACGATGGCGAGAACGCGTAGCAGTCGCGGCAAGGAGAGGGAGGAAGGTTTGTTTTTGGATTTTATGTCCTGTGATTTTTTATTTTCATTCCGGTTCTTAGTTTAAGTCTTAATTTCCCTTCCAGATGCGGGTCATTCCTCAGTCGAGAATGTGAAGCAATTACTACCGGAGCGGCTGTTCGCCACCGACCGTTTTCCTAGCGAGAGGACAAACATCTACTCGACGTCGGACTTCCTTTTGAGGGTTAGAGACGCTCTCAAGGGGTCGCCGGAGATGTTAGTGCTTCTCTCCTCTTGTTTCGGAGGGCTCTTCAATGTCCCGGCCCGTAATCTGTACCCTGGACGGGTTGTACACAGCATGATGACACGCCAGTTGGTGACCAAGAAGAAATATGAGATGTGGCCTGTCTTTGCCGGCAAACCGTTTCGTTTTTCTTTGATCGAGTTCGGGGAGGTTACCGGTTTGCCTTGCGGTGAGTTTGAAGATGGCTACACAATTGAGTACCAGTTACCGGAGACCGATGAGAACTACAGGTACTGGGAAGAGCTGATCGGAAATAACAGGGATGTTCTTGTGGAGGACCTCCTCGAGCGTGTGGAAACAGAGAAGGACATGCCTGGTTGGAAAAAACTGAAGCTCTGCTTGATAGTGATTGTCGATGGTGTTTTGATTGCAACTCTACAGAAGCCGAAACCATCACTTAAGCATGTGCAGAGGCTTGAAGATGTGGATGCTTTTCTGGCTTTCCCGTGGGGGAGGGAGTCATTCCTTTGGACTCTCAGCACCTTGAAGCCAGGCCCTAGGATAATGGGCAAATGCGAGGACCCCGTAGGAGATCTAGTTAAAAAGTTGAGGCAGAAGTCAGTTAGGCTAGTTGGGTTCCCGCAAGCTTTGCAATTAACTGCCTTCCGGTTGATACCTCAGTTGCAGGAACTTGTCCGTGGCGACATAACGGTGACCTTACTGGATTACCCTGGGGGTTCGTTGCCCCAACATGCCGGTCTGACCGTAGCGGATGTACAGAAAGCCGAGCATAAAACTTTGGTAAGTTTTGATTAAAACATTTTGTAAGTTTATTTGTTTTTGCTTTTGTGTTTGCTTCCGTGTACACAAAGTGTAGTATAGGTTTTTTTGGTAAGAGGTCTAGTGTATCATGGTTTATGCATCTTTGTTGTTTTGTTAATCTGTTGTACACATGGAAGTCCGATGTGTTTTATAACGTGTACACATGGACGCCTTTGCGTGTGTTGTTGTTACGCGCATGCTCAGTGGAGGTCTTGGACATAGGAAGGTGATGTGTTTGATTTCGTGTACACCTCGGTCTTGTACATTGTGCTGCGTGTTGATTTTTTAAATTCGCTGTACACATGGACGCTGTGTGAAGTTCTGATTTGTTGTTCACATGGACAATATCATGTATTGAATGGGCAACCCAATGTACGTCCCCTATGTGTAGATGGATTCTGTATTTTAGTGTATTAATGGACGTCTAGTAATGTACACTTGTGGAATTCAGAGGAATTCGAGTTTGTAAATGGTAACTGTTGCTTTCTGATGTTTCGCAGCTGCAGGTCCAGCCTATGTTGGAAGTGACGGGCGACCACGAAGATAGGTGGGGTGTTTGGGATGAGGAAAGGTTCGACAAGAAGGTGGAATATTTGCTTAGGCTTTTGGGGGAAGGACATGGGTTTTCAAAGAGTGACTGGGGCGGGGGTGATGCTAGTGGGACGCTGTTTGTTTTTAAAGAGAAAGATAATAAGCGTAAGAGGAAATCGGAGGATGCGGAGGTAAGTGACATCGAACCTGAGAAGAAAGAGCAAAGGTTAAGCAAAGATTTGGAGCGTGAGACACGGAAGTACGCGGAGAGGCAGGAGGAGTTTATCGCTGGGATGGAAGAAATGAGACAGGAGATAACGAGGCTGAAAGCGTTATCTGAAAAGCAAGGTCGGCAGTTGGATAAACTGAAGAACATAGTGAAAGGGAGAAGCTCAGCTAGGAGGGGCTACCGTGGGAAGCATACAAAATCGCCTTTAAGCTTTAAGTTACCTGTTGGGGGCGTGGGTGGGCCCCGTAGGGGGAAGCTAAGTGTGGAGGTGGGCGATGCGTCTTTGTCTAAAGGAGTTGATGAGTCCCCAGATGGCGATAGTTATATATTCAAAACCCCCAAGAAAGTCCCACCTTTTTCTGAGGAAGGCATCAACGAGGAGGTGAGATCGTGTTTAGGTTGTGGACTTTAGGTCAGAAAATGTTAGATTAACCTTTAATATTTCCGATGTGCTCTGGTGCAGGAGAGAGGAAAGCTTGATGTATTGGTCGGATTGTTAGAGCTAGATGTCACTGACAAAGATGGAGAGGCATTGGATGTCTGTCCAATGAACTTTGTAGATGCGGTCACCGAAAATGTAAGTTAGGCTCTATTCGTTTACCCTCTTTTTAGTATACTTACGTATTTTAGTTGTCCATGTGGACATTTTATGCCAGTTTGTCCATGTGGACATTATATGTCAGTTTGATACGTACACTGTATGTGAATAAATCCGCAGAGGGAGGACCTTATTGTGAGGAGCGGGGATGCAAAGGATTGCATTACTTTGGGACGTGCAGAGGGGGAAAATGAACAGGTAAAATACACGTCATCGTGCAGGCGGCTTAGGAAACAAACTTACCACGTTTGTTGGTTTTTTCTCTTTTTTACTATGCGCAGCCTATTGGGGATCTTCCAGAGGGAGGGGGTCGTAAAGATGACTTGCCTTGTAAGCTCGATGAGGAGGGAATAGAGACTTCTAATTCCCCGGTACATGTCGCTGTAACCATCATGCGTAGCCTATTTAGAGGATTCATAGTTTTGTGTTATTTCTAACATGAAGTTATATTTCCTGTAAAGGGGACCCCTACTGAGAAAGAGGTTTCGGGGTCAAAGGGTGGGGTTGCTTCAAAGGAGGAGATTCAGGTGTTGGGAAGACCTATTTCATCGGAGACACAAAATTTACTGGTTTTGTGGTTTAATTTGTTTTTTTTTGTGTTTTATTGACTCGATTTTAAATCTCCTCTGGTTTGTAATTGTAGGTAACATCATGTTTTGACGACGTTGGTGGCGGTTTAGGAACCCAGTGTGAAAAGGTTTCGGAGAGTCTGACCACTGGGGGAGCAGAAGAAGGTTTAGCTCATAAGGAGGAGGCGGAGGGGCTGGTAATAACATTTATTGATACAAAACTATTTGATGTATGCCTTGGTGTTCATGTGTACACCAAATTTGGTTGGGCTAAGGATAGTTTTATTTGTGTACACATGAACATCAGTTTTTTATCCTAGCACCGGAAGGATGCCATAAAGATAGTAAATTTGTTATTTTTTTTGCTGCAGGGGATCCCGATTCTGGTGAAAGCGGATTCGGCAGGGAACGACTCTGTTGCCATGGAGGGCAAAGGTGCAGCTGGAGAGGTATAGCACAGACGTTTGCTTCTGGTTATCGTTAATATAATTGGGATACACGTTCAGTGATGTTGATATTTGATGCAGGTGTTAGGAACCACAGAGCCTCGTGATGGTGGAGTAATTGAAGATGTACGATTGATGTTTTGTTGGAAAAGAGCATACATATCTTTCTAAACGTCCTACGGACACTGATAACCACTTCTTTGTATTTTGGTAGAATCCCCTGGATGAGTCTGACGATGCAGGCTCTGGCGATGAGGTTAAGACGCCTGACGGGCCGCCTTGTGTTGATGTCGGTGATTCTCCCGTTACTCGATCAGCACCCCATAGGCCTGTTGCTCAGGAGGAGGAGTTGGCTGCGGTTCTTTTGGGGAAGGATCAGTATGTTGTTTCGGATATTGTGCCTACGGAAGAAGACGTAGATTACCCTTTCTTTGAGAAGGTCTTGGAGGCACACTCTGAAGTGTAAGTCTTGTTGTCGCGTTATAACAAATCTTGCAAAAATCCGTCTACACAAGTTCTAATTGTTGAGATGCAGGTTGCATTTAAACGCCGGTGGACACAACCTGGACAACCAGTTTTTCCTTGATTTGGCAACACCACAGAAATGGATCACCAGCACGGTAGGTTAGAAACAAATTTAGCGGATGGTAGTTGGGTTTACTAATTGGCTTTTAACCTGTTCTATTGGTGCGCAGCACATGGAGGTTTTGATGGAGCATATTGACGCTCGTTGTGGGGATGTTGCCAAACTTAACAGAGCCATGTTCTTGCCTCCATGGTTTACAGCCCAAGTGCAGAGAAAAGTCAGACATTTCAACGCAGCCAAAGCGAAAGATACGGTAGCTGGTGATGTTAAGATCACGAAGTACATAACGCAGGATGGGCTTCGGTGGGGTGTGGATGTTGACACCTTGTACGCGCCTATGATATGGGGTGATGACCACTGGGTGGGATTATGTATAAGCCTAACGGAGTGGAGTATCCATGTGTTGGATCCGAACCCAAAGTTGAATTCAATGGAGGCTGTTAACTCCTTGATGAAGCCCTTAGCGGAGATGTTGCCTTACATAGCTCAGAATGTGTGCCCTTCGGTTCAAAGTGGAGATAGTCAGCAGGAGCCTTTTTTGGTTGACAGGATGGGTGGTGCTTATGTGAATCTCCGGAGCGGTGATTGCGGGCCAGTGGCGGTGAAGTACATGGAGATTCTTGCAACCGGAAATAATCCGCCAAGCGTCGCGGGGCTGACTGACGAATTGGTGGACATATTCCGCAAGCAGTATGCGATGGACATCTACGGCCGTTTGGTCCTACCGTTGTATTTGCGTTGATGATGTCCTCCTGGTGTGTTTTTAGTTTTTTGGATGAGTAACGACCGTTGTTGTAGGTTAATCTTTTGTTGTATAGGCATGTTGGCCCTTTTTTCATCCAGTACTTGTTGTGTTATGGTCGGCTTTGAAATCTTGAGGCATGTGGACCTATTATCTATGCTTATGTTATTATCTATGTTTATGGATTTTGGCTGTGCTTTTGTTTTTAGTACTAGTGTCCTTTGACTTATTCCTGTCTTTACGCATGTGTACACTAAGGGTTTACACTAGTTTTGGATGGCTACACTTAAATTGTGTACAAATAACGTCGGTATGCCTTGACACCCCACGAAATTAACTGCTTCTGTACTGAAGGGGAAAACACTATAACGTCGGTATGCCTTGACAAATAGATAGCGTACAAGCTGGGTTGTAGTAGCGTCCATGTTGACAGTAAATCGCGGCCATGTGGACAGTAACTGGTATACACGGTTGTCCACACGATAGTGTTCACATGAACAAATACAAGGATTTTTCCTTACCTATCTAGTCTCCATTAGTACAGAGGCAGTAAATTCCGTGGTGTATACGAGTTAGTGTCCACACGGACACTACTACACGCAAAGTGTACACGAGTTAGTGTCCACACGGACACTACTACAACCGAACGTGTGCACAACCTATTATTACTGTAGACGGGCGTTATATGTGTTCCAGTTACTCGTATACAGGCAAAATCGTAGTAGCGTCCATGTGGACAGTCACTCGTATACACGGAGGGTGTGCACCCACGAAGTACACTGCTTTTTATTACCCAAGCAGACCGCTATAAGGGTGTAAATCAGTAAGTGTCTAGATGGACGCTTCTACGGCTAAACGTGGACACTAACCATTATTACGCTGCTAAATTACCGGTTGAACACATATTAGTGTTCACAGGAACACAAATAACACTATGTAGTGTCCATATAAGATTGCAGTAGTGTCCAGACGGTCAATGATTAGACAATGGTAAATCGTTGTTTTGTTCTTCTGAACACTAATTTGTGTACAACCGTTAAGTTAGCTGCGTAATAATGGTTAGTGTACACGTTGGTATGTAGTCGTATCTTTGTTGACACCACTCCGTGTAGACGTGATGTTATAGTATTGTCCCGGTGTACACTAACTCGTGTAAACCGACGAACGTTAGTGTCGGGGGAACACAAATAACTCTAAGTATTGTCCATATAAGATTGCAGTAGTGTCCTCCTGACAGTGATGAGGCAAGGGAAAATGGAAGTAGACACGTGTGGACAGCGACTTACGTCCATGTGGACAGTAGGTCATGTCCATGTGGACAGTTGGTCATGTCCATGTGGACGATTACATTCTCGTGTATATGCGACGTTGGAGTTGTGTCTGTACGGACAATAACTCGTGTACACTCACGTACTTAGCAGCCTGTGTACTGATGCTAAATGAATGGTTGTAAAGGATTGAGTGTTCACATGAAGTTTAATATGTCCATCAACACTGCTTTTTAGTACACAAGCAGTTAGCTATAAGGGTGTACACCAGTAAGTGTCCACATGGACGCTTCTACGGCCAAACGTGGACACTAACCATTATTGCGCAGCTAACTTGCCGGTTGTACACATATTAGTGTTCACAGGAACACAAATAACACTATGTAATGTCCATATAAGATTGCAGTAGTGTCCAGACGGTCAATGATTAGGTAAGGAAAAATCGTTGTTTTGTTCTTGTGAACACTAATTTGTGTACAACCGTTAAGTTAGCTGCGTAATAATGGTTAGTGTACACGTTGGTATGTAGTCGTATCTTTGTTGACACCAAACCGTGTACACGTGATGTTATAGTATTGTCCCGGTGTACACTAACACGTACTTAACAGCCTGTGTACTGAAGCTAAATGAACGCTTGTACAGGATTGAGTGTTCACATGAAGTTTAATATGTCCATCAACACTGTTTTTTAGTACACAAACAGTTAGCTATAAGGGTGTACACCAGTAAGTGTCCACATGGACGCTTCTACGGCCAAACGTGGACACTAACCATTATTGCGCAGTTAACTTGCCGGTTGTACACATATAAGTGTTCACAGGAACACAGATAACACTATGTAATGTCCATATAAGATTGCAGTAGTGTCCAGACGGTCAATGATTAGGTAAGGCAAAATCGTTGTTTTGTTCTTGTGAACACTAATTTGTGTACAACCCTTAAGTTAGCTGCGTAATAATGGTTAGTGTACACTTTGGTATGTAGTCGTATCTTTGTTGACACCAAACCGTGTACACGTGATGTTATAGTATTGTCCCGGTGTACACTAACTCGTGTAAACCCACGAACGTTAATGTCAGGGGAACACAAATAACTCTAAGTATTGTCCATATAAGATTGCAGTAGTGTCCTTATAACAGTGATGAGGCAAGGGAAAATTGAAGTAGCGACGTGTGGACAGTAACTCATGTCCATGTGGACAGTAAATCACGTCCATGTGGACAGCAGCCCAAGTCCATGTGGACAGTAACATTCTCGTGTGCACGCAATGTTGGAGTAGTGTCTATACGGACAATAACTCGTGTACACCCACGTACTTAACAGCCTGTGTACTGAAGCTAATTGAACGGTTGTACAGGATTGAGTGTTCAGATGAACCGTACAACGATTTTGCCTTAGCTAATCAGTGTTCATCTGACCACTGCAATCTTATATGGACAATAACTAGTGTTATTTGTGTTCCCCATAAGTACACAGGCACTCACCTTCTTGGTGTACACGGACACAACTACAACCCAACGTGTCCACGAGTTACTCAGCACACTGACAGTACTACAACCCAATGCTTTGACAAGTTACTCTGCACACGGACACTACTACAGGCGAACTTGTACCCAACTTATTGTCACTGTAGATGGACGTGATTTGTGTTCCTCTTGAGTCCAAAATCAGTTAGGTACGTGGGTGTACACCAGGTAGTGTGAACATGGACGCTTCTATAACCCAACGTGGACACTAACCATTATTGCGCAGCTAACTTGCCGGTTGTACACATATTAGTGTTCACAGGAACACAAATAACACTATGTAATGTCCATATAAGATTGCAGTAGTGTCCAGACGGTCAATGATTAGGTAAGGAAAAATCGTTGTTTTGTTCTTGTGAACACTAATTTGTGTACAACCGTTAAGTTAGCTGCGTAATAATGGTTAGTGTACACGTTGGTATGTAGTCGTATCTTTGTTGACACCAAACCGTGTACACGTGATGTTATAGTATTGTCCCGGTGTACACTAACACGTACTTAACAGCCTGTGTACTGAAGCTAAATGAACGCTTGTACAGGATTGAGTGTTCACATGAAGTTTAATATGTCCATCAACACTGTTTTTAGTACACAAACAGTTAGCTATAAGGGTGTACACCAGTAAGTGTCCACATGGACGCTTCTACGGCCAAACGTGGACACTAACCATTATTGCGCAGTTAACTTGCCGGTTGTACACATATAAGTGTTCACAGGAACACAGATAACACTATGTAATGTCCATATAAGATTGCAGTAGTGTCCAGACGGTCAATGATTAGGTAAGGCAAAATCGTTGTTTTGTTCTTGTGAACACTAATTTGTGTACAACCCTTAAGTTAGCTGCGTAATAATGGTTAGTGTACACTTTGGTATGTAGTCGTATCTTTGTTGACACCAAACCGTGTACACGTGATGTTATAGTATTGTCCCGGTGTACACTAACTCGTGTAAACCCACGAACGTTAATGTCAGGGGAACACAAATAACTCTAAGTATTGTCCATATAAGATTGCAGTAGTGTCCTTATAACAGTGATGAGGCAAGGGAAAATTGAAGTAGCGACGTGTGGACAGTAACTCATGTCCATGTGGACAGTAAATCACGTCCATGTGGACAGCAGCCCAAGTCCATGTGGACAGTAACATTCTCGTGTGCACGCAATGTTGGAGTAGTGTCTATACGGACAATAACTCGTGTACACCCACGTACTTAACAGCCTGTGTACTGAAGCTAATTGAACGGTTGTACAGGATTGAGTGTTCAGATGAACCGTACAACGATTTTGCCTTAGCTAATCAGTGTTCATCTGACCACTGCAATCTTATATGGACAATAACTAGTGTTATTTGTGTTCCCCATAAGTACACAGGCACTCACCTTCTTGGTGTACACGGACACAACTACAACCCAACGTGTCCACGAGTTACTCAGCACACTGACAGTACTACAACCCAATGCTTTGACAAGTTACTCTGCACACGGACACTACTACAGGCGAACTTGTACCCAACTTATTGTCACTGTAGATGGACGTGATTTGTGTTCCTCTTGAGTCCAAAATCAGTTAGGTACGTGGGTGTACACCAGGTAGTGTGAACATGGACGCTTCTATAACCCAACGTGGACACTAACTATTATTACGCAGCTAACTGAACGGTTGTACAGAAATTATTGTTGACAGGAACACAAATAATACGATGTATTGTCCATATAAGATTGCAGTAGTGTCCAACTGGACAATGATTAGGTAAGGCAAAATCGTTGTATTGTTCTTGTGAACACTTATTTGTGTACAACCGTTTAGTTAGCTGCGTAATAATAGTTAGTGTACACGTTGGGTCTTAGTGTTATCTTTGTCGACCCCAAACCGCGTACAAGGGGTGTTGTAGTAGTGTCCCGGTGGACACTAACTCGTGTCCACCCACGGACGTAGCTGCCTGGGGAACACAGATAACAGTAAGTATTGTCCATATAAGATTGCAGTAGTATCCATACGGACAATGATTAGATAAGGCAAAACCGTTGAATTGTTCATGTGGACACTAATTTGTATACACACCGTTAAGTTATCTGCGTAATAATAGTTAGTTAAGACGTTGGGTAGTAAAAGCGTACATGTGGACACTATGGAGTTAACCGGGTGTGTACCTAAGGAATACACATTTCTACACGCTTTGGTGTACATGTTGGGTTTTAGTATTGTCCATATGGATACTTTTTGGTGCCTGTGCCATAATTAAACATCCAAAAACAAGCCCACAATGGTAAATGATTGAACAGATAGTTTTGTGCGCATTAAGACATAGAGTTTACAAAAGCGTCTGCTAAAACAGCTAATACATGTTTCAAAAAAGGAAATTGTTATAACATGCATTTCATCCAAAAAGGGTAAAGAGAAGCTGTTTTAAGCGGTGAAGGCGCTATCCAAAAGACGTTCCCCTGTGGATATAGAATTCACCAACGATCAGATCGGCACAACACAGTTTGTCCTGTTGTGTCCAGTTTGACCACAGCGACCACACCTGTTTGTTTTTGTTTTCTTGGGGACCTGAAGCATAGGAGTGTGATTGGATATCTAGTTGCATAAGAAGGATAAAAAAGATAATGTTATGATTTTACCTGGATTTCCCCAATGGATGCCTTGCGCTTATCCCTTGGACGCCCAGGAGGACGTGAAGTGAATGGGGGCTGAAGATTGAGCTCATTGATTGCCGGCGGGATGGGGATGTCACCGAATGGCGCCTCGGGGAATATGACACCAGCATATGTATCTATCCAAGTCTGAGTTTTGTAGCAATCAGCAACAAGGTGGACACGGGGCAAGGAGATGGAATCTGAAACGAGCAAAGCATGACCGCAAGGGATCTTGAGTTTCTGAAAAACTTGACAGGAGCAGATTTTTTTGTCAAGGCTAACTGTGTAGTGTTTCCCAAACACGCCTTTCACCTGGTAGCTCCAGTCATTAATGCTATCAATCTTGCTCCCTTGGGTGAGCTTAATATGTGTATCAATTACCTTGGCAACCTCTGGGGTGACAGCTCCCCGGTATTTTGCAGATTTGGTTCTCCTAGCGGAGAACCAACGTGTCAACATGCGCTGTATAAACATGAAAAGCTCAATAACAGGTGAAGGCCTGGCTTTGGACAGCGCATTGTTGAGTTGTTCAGCAACATTACTGGTAAGGAGGTTGTATCTGTTCCCAAGGAAATAGGTCCGTGACCATTTGGATGTGCCGATATCTGATAGGTATTTGGCACATGCAGGATTTGCTTGTCGGATTTTCCCAAAGTTGTCGTCAAAATCCTTGCGCCTGAATGAGAAAGCAGCAGCACAAACATATTTAGCTAGACCCTTGCTCTTATACCTGGAGACCACGTTCCTCATGATGTGCACAATACAGGCGCCGTGATGAGCCTTCCGGAAGACCAATGCTGTGGCTTTGAGAATGGAGATATGACGGTCTGAGATGATGGAGAGGGTGGGAGAGTCAGCAATAATCCTTTCAAGCTTCGTAAGGAACCAGACCCACGATTGATCGTTCTCGGCATCGACCACAGCGAAAGCAAGAGGAAAGACTTGAAAGTTCCCGTCTTGACCACTAGCGGTGAGGAGCACGCCTTTATATTTCCCCGACAGATGAGTACCATCAATGATCAAAACAGGTCTTAGCTGACGAAACCCCTGAATTGAAGCGCCAAAGGAAAGGAAGGCATAGAGGAATCTTGAGTCGCCAACATCATCAAGTTCGGTTTCAATCGCAGTTACGGTTTCTGGGTTAGTGTGTTTCAACCTTTCAAAGTAATCAGCTAGGTTGAGAAACGAGTCCTCTGGTTGACCCACATTGAGGTCGATGGCGAGTTCTTTGGCCCTATGGCATTTCATGTAGGAGGCTGAGATACGGAGATCCTCCAGGACCAGCTGTTGCAGCTGCGCAGCTTTGGGGCCGTTGGTTGGTTCGCCATAACGAGAACGATAGAGCTGAGCTATTACTTTAGATGTGGCCTTGGCCTTGAATTGATCGCGCTGGTCCAGTGGGCAGATGTGGTTTAACTTCGCCTTCTGTATAATGTAATAGCCGCATGTGGTGAGCTCTTTAGCAAAAATACGCCAATCGCAGTGAGTGTCGTGACAACTTAGGACAAAAGAGCTTCTTGTGGTGCGTGTCTGTCTGAAGTGGAAGCGCTCCTTGATTGCATAGATAGCTAGGCCAATTTGACAATCCTGTTTGGATGCGTAGAGCTTGCCAACGTGAGGTTCCCCGCCGGTTTCCTCTATGTTAAGATCGGGGACATCTTCAGCCTCATAGGCCAGGTCGTCGAAAAGCGGAGGGACGTCAAATTCCTCGTCACTAATCTCAGATAGTGGCCTGGTCTCCTTCACAGGTGGTTGAACAGGCGGGGATTGGCCTACAGCAACAGATGGCCTGTTGGAGCTTGATGATGCGGAGTTTGGTGTACGTGTGGACGCTTGCTGACGGCGTACACTAGAGGGTGGTGTACGCGTGGACGGTGATCCTCTTTGTACACGGGCATTTGGAGTCTGCGGATCTTGTCGTCGTGTACGTGTGGACGCTTCTCCGGTCTGTCGCGGTGGACATTCTCTCTGATGGACACCAAGAAAATCGAGGTCTTTTTTCCATTCAGTGTCATCTTCGCCAGAAAGACGAACAGTATGAGCGAAGGCATCACCGGTGGTGCACTCGTAGGTCTCGGGCCGCGTTTTAGGAACATTGATCCCCGCCATAACCTCTTCCACATTAGAGCCTCCAAGTGTTTGATCTAACAGAGGATCCCAGAAGTCATGGTCGTATCCACCGACAGGGACCTGATCAGTGTCTGCAGGCTGGGAATTATCGGGACCAGAGTCTTCATCATCTTCAAGCAGCCACGAGTCTGGGATGTTGTCGGGATCGTCTTTGAACATTTCTTCAAGCATCTCATCTCCGCATGCGAGGGTCTCGTCTTGGAGGGAAATTCTGTTAGGCTTCAGGCTTGGGGATAGAGGACAGGGGTCCTCGGGGTGTAAAGGTAGGTTCTGGTTTGGAGGGTTAGGGGGCAAATCTTGACTGAGCTCATCTTCATCGAATAAGGAAAAGCTAGGGATTTTGGACGAGATAGACGAGGGGTTACGAAATGTGTTGAAGTTAGGTTGGTTTGGAGTAGCAACGTTGGGAGGGCTCTGAAAGGATGATGTCGGAGTAGGATTATCTCCTTTCCTATCAAAAGTCACGTAAAGGTTCATGCTTTCATGCAGAGCTAGGTGATGGAAAAAGTAGGAAACGCCTCCGTCGTTAGTGAGTATAACAGGCGGTGTAGTAAGGCCAGTAGCGAGCTCTTTGGTATTAGGAGGCCAGTAGCTGAGAACAGAGGCCGGAGGCGGATCAGTGAAGGTGAAGAACTCCTTCTCAACATTTTTTTGTAGTTGCAGCAGCGACATACCGGCGCGAACAGGGACAATGCGACTCATCTTCTTCTTGTCTATCGCAAACTCTCAGAGCGAGCCAACGGAGGTCCATTCACCTGGGATGACCATACAATGGTCCACCATTATTACCTGTGAGAAACAGAGTAAAAATGTGATTAAAGCATGAATTGAGAAGATGACATATATAATTAGCGAAACAAACCAATTTCTAGCAGCAATCCGTCTGAGATAATATGCAGTCTCTCTGAAGTTTTGTTTTTTTGTTCTTTTGTTGGAGTGAAGAAGACAACAACGATGAAAAGGAGATTTGAGATGTAAAATCCCAGAAAATGTGAGCCCTAGGATGTTGAAATAGAAGATCTAATTGGATGGTTTAGATTAGGTAGATATAGGTCTTGTCAAACAGAAAAGACAGAGTTCATCTCCACCGTCCAGGAAGAAATAAAAATGAAGGGTGGAGAGAGGCTCCCGCTAAAACAAATAACATAGTTAGGGAGGAGAGAGGCGTTTTAGGTTATGTTGTAACCAATTAGTTAAGACAAGTGGAAGCTGTTACAAAAAACTACCTGAGTAGTGATAAGTGCTTTATCTTGTAATTAAAAACATGAAACTGTCTTATGGTGTAAATGTTTCTATAAAGAAATAATTCACTAAAAAGAAACCAATACACACCACTCATTCTTTTTTTTTCTTAACACACTCATTCATATACGATAAAGAAACAAAAAATTTAAAGATATGTCCCTAGTAGGAAGACTCATGGTAATCGCAATTCAATAATTGTCAAGTAGACTTGTTAAACGGACTTTTCGGAGGATTTCGATTAATTTCATTTAAGTAGTTTTTGTATAGTTTAGCAAATTATATACATAAATGAATTTCTTTTCCAAGTACGGAACGAGAGATATGAACTCTTAGTTTACAGCCTAAAACCCTCAGTTTAGAGATGATCGGAGGCCTACTACACCAAAAAAAATGATCGGAGACTTAGATTCATGGTATGATGCAATCCACACAATATAACCAGAAGACGCGCCAACGACTTAGAGTCTGTGTTCATACGTTCTAACTCGGTTTCCCCATTAAACATCATCACAAATTCGGACACGGTCGGCCTTAGAAGTGAAACTTAATCCAATATCCAAAGCGATCCTGGTGTTGACTGGGCTCCAAGCTAGAAAACATTTTGGCTCTTTTTGTCAACTGATTTCATTGGTTAAGCCGCATGGGATATTACATGGGATATCAGATTACATTGAGAGTTCACTAAGAGAGAACATTAAATTTCCCATCAGAGGAAAACAGAAAACAAGAGTCACTATCACGATACACGCGTTATATCTTCTGTCTTTACAAGACACAGCGTCGAACATGTGTCCTCCCTGCACCGAGCAGCTTCTCAGCCGCCGTGAAACAGTCTCCACCGGAAACCTCTGCTCTCTCCACTCTATCTATGTATCCCTCCGACGAAAAGTTTGGCAATCATCTCGTCAATGGCATCTGAATCATATTCCTTACCCTCCTACGCGTCCATGTCCTCCATAATTATAAAAATAAATTATATTTTATTTTGGCTCATTAACTAGTTATATACTATTATACTAGGTGATTTTTTTGTCCTCATGCACGGATGTAAATATTTATAAAATAAATATACTATAATAATTGATTGACATTTGCTTATAATTTTAAATTAATTTATAAATAATATGTTTAATTTATTTTAATAATATTATATTATTTTACTTAGACATATGATTTTAGATATGTCACTTATCTCTAGTCGGTTTTGTTGTTTTTATAGTCAATTTAATTATCATTTGGAAATATTAGATTGCATCTATTTCTCTGAATTCCAACTATAATATTTCTTATTCTAAATTATTTTTAAAAAATTATTAATTTTCTTATTTTTATTTAATTTGATTGTTGTCTTATATATATGTAAATATATTTTAGTAAGATTATGCATAATTTTTGATATATTATGCTTAGAATGAAATAAAAAATAAACTAAAGTATATGATTCTAAATTACATAAATTAATATAACGATAATATTATGAAGTCTCATGCATATATATAAAAAATTCACAAAATATCTAATTTGTAACCATCAATTAATATTTTATTCTCATTTATTAATATGTTTTGAGTCATTCTATAATTTATATTTATAAATAAATAAATTTTATTCTAAAATATATATTATTATTGTAGTTAAATCTATAATTTTAGATGAGCATGTATTTTAATAATATTTATCAAATTATATGTTTGTTTTTTAAAAATATATTAGAAAAATAAAGCTATGCTCAATAGAAAGTTATTACATACATAAGTAACTGATAAATTTTGAGAAGCTCGTGACCACATTTAAATATTTATAATAATCAAAACATTTTTTAAGAAATTCTAAGTATTCTATGCCTTATATTTATTGAATGATAAACTGAAATATATTTTAAATAATTTTACAAATTGGAATTCAGTTTTTTGGGTATTTTTTATTATGTTTATATTAAGTTTCACGAGCAGAAAATATAAAATTAAAAAGAAAACTATATATTAAGAAAGCAAAATATTTTAGTAATTATTTAATGCAATAATTGAAGAAATATATATATATATATATATATATATATATATATATTTCTATTTTTTGTATTTTTAAAATTGTGTTAAAAGAAATAATATTTCTTTTTTAATATCAAGATTATCTGTGTAAACTTTTCAATGATCACATTTATATTTTTCATCTAAGAAAATACAAATGCAAAGAAAGTATTTTATTACTTCAAAAGCATATATTTTATGTTATTTTAAAATATGTTTTAAATGGAATATTACTATTTTTTGAACTTTTCTTTTTAATGAAATTAATATTATATATACTTATATTTTCTTTTTTTAAATTATTTTTTTTAAACTTTATAAATATTTCCTTTTTATTATATATTTTATTTGGAAAACTTTTAAAAGAAAATTAAATAAAAAATCAATAATATTTAAATTTACTATTTTAATTCATTAAAGATATCTTAGTAATCAACCATCGTGAAAACTAACGTGAGCACGTCACGTAGGAAACTGACTTCTCAAATAATATTATAGAGATATATTTTTATTTTTAACCTGTTAATTTATTGTTGAACAAAAAAACCTGTTATAAAGAGATGTTTCAATAGTTCAGAACTCATTCATATTCTACGGACGCAAAATAAGAAAGTGAATAGTCTAGCACGTAGTGCAAGAAAGCAATCATCCTTTGTCGTTCATATGGATTCAGAGCTACCGGTTTGGTTTAAAGAGTCTACATGAGTCTGTTGTTGTTGCTGACAAAAAAACAAAAAAACCTGTTAATTTATTATGTCGTTCAAAAAACCTACTAATTTATTATAAAAATATAATATCTATAATTAACGGATTTTGAACATACTATCTTAAGAAGAAAATATTGTGACATTAGCAATAGAGCTAGCAATTTATGCATAAATAAATGTCTCGAAAATGCATACAATTGTGAATGCTAGTGACGCCAGCTCTGCCTATATCATCCTCTCAGCGTTCATCACATCGACCATTCCTTGAAGCCTCGTGTCTAAATACTCTGCAAAATCCCCTTTTTATTTTTCATAGTTACATAACTTTAAATCAAACTATATTAAACTAATTTTTTTTTTTGAAAATTAGGAAGTAATCTTATGATGAATTTCAATCATATATGCTTTTTGATATATTCTGAAGTGATAAATACTAAAGCATATATTTGCAAAAAAAAAAAAAATACTAAAGCATCTACTTAAATCACACAATATCTAGACATTCTGTGACTTTCCCCGCATGATTTTAGGTTGCAGAGATTCTATTGGTAACAATCTATTGGTAACAATGCTGTACTAAACCAGAATCTTTGAAAGAAGCAAAGGTTGTTCATCAGTCCATCGTTGCTCTGGTTTCTCGTGATAATGTTAACCCTTGTAATGTCATCGTTGCTCTGGTTGTTTACTAGTACATCGTTGCGACTAACGAGTTTGGAGTCGCAAATATTTATTAGAAATGGGTTATGTTCGTGACACTAGGGTATCTTATATAAAGCCAGGGAAAAGGAGAATAAAGAAGAACAGGTTTTAGGGCACACCGATAAACTCCTGTATGCTCACAGGTTTCTTAACTCGAGGCCTCGATTTTCGGTTGCAGGCCTGTTCGATTGCTGTAACGAATAATTTTAGCATTTGTCAAGATTGCCATAATGTGTTGAAGTTGATAATAGATATAATTGTTGAGATGAACAATGTTCCACTTGTTCAAAAACGGCGTCTGCTCTTGTAATGATTACTGGTGAGGTCAGTGATCGTTTCCTCTATTGGTATCTCTTCCCAAGAGAAACAAAGTTAGTTAAAGAGTATCGCAACTTATAAAAAGACATTTTTTTCTAACGTATTTAAATAAACAATTAAATTTAGATTTGGTTTAATGATCATCGAGTTATTCTTTCATGTCGCAATATTGCATGCCATTTGAGTCAATTCAGTGGAGTAAACTGATGAAATTGGTTTAGAAAATTGTAACAACCAGTGAGAAGAAAGAGAGTTTAGTTCAGTGACCACTAGAGACTTTCATAAAAAGATATAATCCGGTTTAATAAACATTCATAGAGATACATGTAAATGTATAAGACAACTTATTAGATACAAGGCAATGCACACACAGCTTCTGATGTTAGAGTGACGGGGAAGAAAAGTCTACTGTGGAGTTTAAGATCATGGATTCGGGGTATAACGGGTAAAGATCAGCACCAGAAACAGAGGATTTCATTGTCGTTGCCGTTTGATCAGTCAAACCAGACGTGCTTGAGCTACCATGTGTATCAGTGCCCCTCAGCTTTGTGATGTTCCAGTCATTTCCATATAAACCAGGATCTGACAGAACTTGTGTTATTTCAATCACTCCCTCAAGCATTTGCACTGCCTCTGACATTGTTGGCCTTAGGGAAGGAGATGACTTTGTGCAAACAAGAGCAACTTTGATCATCCTCTCTGCTTCTTTGCTATTGAAATCACCTTCGAGCACTGGATCAATGATATTCATTATGTCCCCTGTTTGTTGCAGCGTCAGCGCCTGACATTTGATGTAAAAACGGGTTTCATAAACATATAGTCCCACATCAGAAGTTAAAATTATCCTAGCAATATTAGATTAGAAACCAATCTAACTTAATATATTATTGTCACACATCAGAAATATACAGAGTCAACTATTAAAATTGTGATTCGGTTAAAGAGAAAGAAAAGCTTCACAGTTACCCAATTGATAAGCCAGATGTGATCAGAACTTTCTGTTTGTTTCATATTACTCTTCCCACTAACAATTTCCATTGCCACAACCCCGAAGCTGAACACGTCTGCTTTCTCAGTTAATTCACCATATAGTGCATATTCCGGAGCCATATATCCACTGCATTGTGAGAGAAGTCACGACTGAGATATATATATATATATAAGATCAATGGAAAGAGTGCTGCTTTGTCTGATAATATTCTCTTACATGGTCCTTGCGATTTTGGTGCTAATGTGAGTGTGTTCTGCTTCATGGAGCCTAGCCAATCCAAAGTCAGATATCTTTGCATTTAGGTCGGCGTCTAGAAGGACATTTGTGGTCTTTATGTCACGGTGAACCATCCTTATCATCGATCCATGGTGGAGGAAATCAATCCCTCTTGCGATTCCGACACATATTTTTTGTCTTGCTGCCCAGTCCAGTTTTAAGGAGCTATTCCCTGGCAGTGGATGTAAATCAAGAGATATTACAACAACACTTCACATGAGCTTACATATATGCATACTTGACTAAGACTCAAAATGCATGGAAAAGCTAAATGACTTTTATATACCAGACAAAGCCAGAGCAAGGGAGTTATTTTCCATGTACTCATACACAAGTAACAGTTCATTCTTCTCCACGCAGCATCCATAAAGCTTGACAAGGTTTGGATGATTCAGACCTGAGATCATGCCTATCTCATTCACAAACTCGCGATTTCCTTGGCATGATTTGGAAGAAAGCTGCTTGACTGCTATGATAGTTCCATCTGAAAGCTCTCCCTGAATTAAGTTCCTCATATCAGAAACCAAAAGCAAAGCCATATTGTCTCAAGTATCTAAAATTTGCTAAGAAGTTTTTGTAGTGTTTTAGCATACTTTGAATACTGATCCAAAACCTCCTTCTCCAAGTTTATTGGCTTGATCAAAATTGTTTGTTGCAGCTTCCAGTTGCCTCCAAGTAAAGCAAACCGTTTGCAGACCCTGTGCTCTCAAATCTATGCTTCAGGTTCCCAAGGGAAAATCATCACTAATGGCTAAAATGAACCAGTTATGTAGATGAACCAATTCATACAATGTGAACTATATTACCTCGTTTTCTTTTGTTCTTGTCTCCCCTGAATCTTTTTTGGGCATATAATCCCAAAGCCAAGATCGTAATTGCTAACAAGGCTCCTGTTATCCCGAATATTAATGGATAACTAGTGTGATGTTTTGTTTTATCCGCTGCAAATGAGATATGAAAATTGTAAATATATATACAAGATTTATCATATCCTTAACAAAGTATTTTTTTTTTCGTAGGACCTCCACACCCTGGCTCCGAACCTGAAATTTTGACATTTGAATATTCTCGTTAGGTGGCAGAAGAAAATGACGATAAGATGAAAGTGATAATTTGAAGTTATGCCACTTGATAGTGAAACAACTTGATGTGAAGAAAGACACTAAAAAATAGGATAATGAGTAAGGCTGTTAAAGTAGAGACTGGAGATACTAAAGTAAAGTAGGTACTAACTGCTGTGACACAAGGAGATGGCAGAGATAATAGGACCATGGTTTCCTCTTTTGGGAATGATGGTTGTCCCCTTCCCCGCCCAATACAACCGAATCTCTAACAAATGATTTGCTACATTCACACTTGCTTCTTTCACAACGGGCTTCCCAGTTCCATTGGCCTCCTCTTTGATGTTAAAATCCCTCCAGAACAATTCTCCCTAATTATAGAGAAAGCGGACAAAAACAAATGAACTTCAGTTTTCGGTATTTCATTACAAAAACATTACTCAGTAAACACTGACGCTTTTACCTGAATATAGATATCAAATATGCGTCTGCCAGGACGACTGTAGGGTTCTTCGTCGGAAAACTGAATCTCCATAAAATGGAGTTTCACATTGAAGGCTCCATTTTCCAAGCAAAACGCATAATAAACCAGAGATTGAGCAGATTGTCGGGCCGACTTATAGAAAGGAGGAGAATCCTCAGATAGTTTAAAACTAGGTGTAATTAAGTATATATCATTCGACAAGTAACCCGTGCTACTAACTCCCCAGTTTTCATTGTGATGATTTGTTGCGGCTTTGGTTTCACTGTTATCAGCTTGATAAGTGATTTTATGAGAAGTGTTTGTAATAACTACAATAAGATTATGTCATCATAAAAATAATTTTAGCGGATCAAGATGCACTTACAACTGCACTTTATTGGAGCAGCACATGGTAGAAGTCCAGTTCTGTTGGAAAAGAAAATGACATTATAAGAATGTTAATTCTGAAAGTGACTTAAATTTAATTGCATCAGTAACAGCATCTCTAACCCTATGATATATTTGCCTCTATATTCTATAATAGAGTAAAATCTACTCCAATTCATCTCTATTTCTTCCTCTAAAATAGATATTTGCTATTTTTACCTCTATATTTAGGAAAAAAATAGCATTCCTCTATAACAGAGACATACTTTTTTATTTGCAAAATGGTCCTTTAACTTTTTGTGATTATAATTAAAAACATGTTTATGGACAAATATAATATTTTTTACATATAATATCACAGTTTTTGTTTACATAATAGTTTTAAATTTTCACAATTATAAATAATCATAAATAAAAATACAATAAATTTATTCAATTTTTTTTAAAAAAAATTAACAAATGATATTTAATGTTTTATATTCAACTAAAACTAAAACTAAAATTTAACTATTAAAAATGTTACATTGCTTTAACATAGTAATAAAATATTTAAGCTCAAACCTAAATATTATTCAATACTTATTTCGCATTTCGAAATGCATTAACAAATCATTTATGTTAAAATATAGTAATATTGATGGTTAGATAATGTCTATTTTATTTTATTATATATGATAGCTTTTTGTAATAAAATATTTATTTTAAATAATATTGTAATTTTATGAAAAATAAAAAATTACAATGATTGGGTGAATTTTCAACATGTATAAGTAAAATGTATTAGTTGTAAAATAATAAAAGAATCTTTTAAAAATATTCTTTTTAGAGGAAGAAATAGAGGAATACATTGGAGAATAACCCATCTCTATTATAAAGTTCTTCTTTTATAAAGAAAAAAAATAAGAAAATACATTGGAGATGATCTAAAAGACCACATTCATAATGTGGTTGTCGTGCGGCTGGGCAGATTGGCATCTGGGTAGTTTAGGTAGTAATTTATTAATTCACACAATCAATATAAAAAGTGAGGATATTTAGCTCAATCAATTTCTCTTTAGTTTTTTTCTTTTTTAGAATTTGATCACAAGTTATTTATAATTATATTGAGCCATTCAAAACATTTTTCTTTCTGTACGAGTGTACGTAAAAGCATTAGATTACTAAGCGTACTCCATTCTTGTTGTTCGATTATTGGACGATGAGAATACTTACAAATTTTTCTGCAAATATGAGCTCCGATATGTATTAATGTTACTGATTCAACAGGAAGTGAGAATAAAACTTTAACAAATTAGGTTATTAAAAATAGAGAGATGATGTATCCATATCTACCACGATTTCATGTCCATACCTCTTGTCCGGGCAGCCTGATGGGTATGAGAAATTGGTATAAGAGAGATCACTTTGAAGATTCACCAAACATACAAAACCAAGAAGATTATTAGCTGACGTATGCGTAAATTTCTTGAGCCATACAAAAAAAAGTGAAGGCCTGAAACGTACATGTAAGATTCATTATTAAGGAAAGCACCAGATCCAACGTTTCCTGAAAGCATGTTGCCATTCAAATAGCTAAAAGACCACGTTGAAACAATATATTATTCGATAGTAATTCTCTATTATGATCACATTATAAGCTCTTCAACTTTTTAAAACTCTTGATCTTAGTTTAGAGTACTTACGTATATTCGGGTGCTTTTTCTAGTGACTGAACTTCACCACTCAAATTGTTAAACGATAAATCACTGCAGCAAACGCCATGTTAAAAAATAAATTAATGGACCTTTTTTGGTATGCACATAAATAGCAAAGCTGACGTGACGAAATTGCATTAACCAGGTTGAGATACTAATCAGTTGATTACATTTTAACATGTGGTGAAAATACTATTCCATACGGGATTCACATACATATCAAATAACCAACTAGATTTCGACAATAATGGCATCATAAGAAATTGTTTGCATTTTTCTAAAAGAAAGAAATACTCTAATTCAGTTAATGGTAAAGATAAGGACAGATGATGATAATACAACAGAAATGTCTATATAACATACATAGATGAAAGGGGAAAACTATAAAGGCAAAAGAAGAAGATGATAATGACCAAGATCATCTCCAACCTCATTCTATTTTTTTTTATCTAAAATAGATTTTAAAATAAATTAAATAAAAGAGGTCTAACCCAATTCTATTTTTATTCTATAATAGAATAAAAGTAGGTTTATACGATAAATAAAATAATTTGTTTTTGTTTTGTATCTCTAATTTTTTATTATTTTATAATAGAATACCATTGAAGTCGAAATAAACTCTATTAGAGAGTTGTTCTATTTTGAAGAAATATAGTGTACCGTCCGAGATGGTTTTACTGGTGTTTGGTTTGAAGATTGAAACCATATGGAACATACTATCTAGCCCTGGACATTTGGGTATTCGGTTCGGTTCCGTGCAGGAACCATTCGGTTCCGGATATATCAGATAAATCATTATTATCTCTAGTAGGTACTTATGCGATTTCGGTTCGGTTTCGGTTCTGTTTCGGTTCGGTTCTAGATACCCATTTATATGTAAATCAAATATATATATTCAAAATATTTTTGGCAACATGTTAATTCAAGTGGTTTTGTGGTTAAAAACTTGCATTTTCGTCAATCCAATAAGAATTCGAGTCACTAAAGTGTTAATTTTATAAATATTTATTTTATTTTCATATAGAAATACCATATATATTTATAATATAAGAGAATAGGTAAATGAATATATGGTATGGTGGTAACAATGTTCTAGTTGTTCCTATCCAACCTGGATTCGAGTATGCGTAATGACATTTTACCTTACATTGTAAAGCTTAAACTGTTTTTTCGGGTATTCAGATATTCACTCGGTTTTCGGTTCGGTTTCCGTTCGGTCCCGATTTTTCGGATATAGAAATATAGGAACCATTCGGGTATTTCAGGATTTTGGTCTGGTTTTGGTTTCGGATATTTCACTTTGGTTCCGGTTCGGTTTTTCGGATCCGGTGTTTTTTCCCAGGACTATAATATCTTTTGGTTTAACTTAAAATTTGTTATCTGTGTACTATATTATATTCAGTATTCATTTTTATTTTTTTGCATGAATTTACTCTCTTTTTACTAACACAGAATATATTTGAAAATAGTTTGAATATAATTTACCTAGGTCTCTCTATCTAGTTATATATTTGCAAGGATAACATTCCACAAAAATTTACCTATTGTATATCGCTCTCACAATATTTTTGTTTGCCTTTTTCTCTCAATGATTCTTTTTCATATGCTTACCCATGACCCGTGACAATATAAAACTGTTGTCTGTACTCTGCAGTAACTGCACGCCAATATCCTTCTCACAAAAAGAAAATTGACTTTTTCTCTCTACGGTGCTTTTTTCATATGATTATGAGCCCGTGAATATTCTATAGCTATACACTTCAGTAACTTTACGCATATAGATTTTACCAAAAAAAAGGCTTTACGCATATAGATGTATTATGTATAATCTCAGTGAGTATACGCATTCAGTCATATGCAAATTTCTCAGCAGAAGAGTGGAACATATTATTTTTATTATTATTATTATTATTATTTTTATTATTATTATTATTATTATTTATTTATTTATTTGGTAACATGACGGAACACATTACTAGTTTTGATAAGTTAAAAACTTTCAAGTTCTTCACACATCACAGAAAAAAACTTACAGAGTCTTTAGGTGTGGCATATACCAGACGTAAGAAGGAATTTGACCGGACAAACTCACATTTCTCAATATCCTGAACAAGGACAGAGACTTTAGTTTTACCATTGTAACGAAAATCAAGCATCAAGATGAGAAGTTGAAGTAAGATACGGATTTGCTGGATATATTTGGAAAGGACTCTATCCCGGCAATATCACTAACCCTCCTGCAAATGACGAATAGATCACTTAAACCGTCAGTCTCATTTTAATTGTCGGTTTGTTAATCAATAATATGTAGTGAATTACAGATCCCGAAGACTTTTTAGGCAGAAGATTGAATCAGGAATAGGTCCTTTCAGTCCGCTTGCATATAGATATCTGTTGAGCATAAACAACACATGTTATCCTCTCCAGAACCAACCTTATTTTTAAAGTTGGCTAAACTTCAAATTTGAAGTTTAATGTATATTATACAATAGTAAAACTTAAAATTTAACCTTATAAGAAATATATATTATCACTTTAGTCGTTGATATAATAATCAAAGTTTATTAAAGTTATAATTTGTGTATAAAAATGAAACATATATTGAAGTGATATTAATTACAGTATTGATTAATAAAACACTATGTAAGAAACTGAAAAACTTAAATTAAATCGTTAATTACAAAAATACTCAATTAGTCAATATAAATATTTTTGTAGTTCTCTTATATATAACTAATAATTAATTTTATAACATATGTTAATTTATTTATTAGTTATATGACAGTTACTAACTAAATCAAATTTAACATGTCAGATATTAATGAAGTATGAAATTTATAATGATTAAAATAATAATATAAAATTTAACAGTGCTATTAAGAAGATAAATAATTGTAGGGAATAAAAAAATATGAAATATCAATATAAAGTTTCGAAAATTTAAACTTCAAATGATAGTTTTACTATTTAAAACCTTAAATTTTAAGTTTTAAAGTTGATCTTGCATAGATAATGCTAACCCAAGTGCACAAACACAAGATTACATTTTTTCAAGCTGAGGCCAGTCGCCAATGAAGCTTGGGATGATGCCATTAAATTTATTGTCACTTATCCGACTGCATAATTAAGACACGAAACTAGTTTAGAGCTTTGTAAAATTATAATCAAAATGTTCTATGGGGGGTGTATTGAACCCTGAAATTTGAAGAGATTTGATTTTTAATAAGTTTTTAGATGATTGTAGGTAAATCTGAGAATTTAATACTATTTAAAAAAAAATTCTAAAATGTCATCTAAAACTATGAGATTTTTATTTTCTTTTATAACTAGGAATTTTTTTTTTCAAATACTCAAAAACATTTTAAGCATTCTAAAATTTCAGCTTAAGTTTTGTTCAATAATAGTAGGTTTCATAGTGTTTTTTGAAATGACAAATTCAATAACATTGAAATTTAAAATGTTTTTAAAAAATCAGAAAATCTCAACTTAAGTTTTGTTCAATAACAATATATTTCAGAGTGTTTTATAAAATGATAGATTTAATAACACTGAAATTTAAAATGTTTAAAATGTATAAATATAAAATGAGTTGAAAATGATTTTAGTAAAAACTTGTTTTATTTGCACAGCTGTGAACTGATTATACACTGAGGATAAAAATGCTAAGAAAAATCTGTATTGGCCGAATTTTTAAACAATTCGGCTTAGATCAAGAAATTTATCTATTTTTACTCCAAATATAAATGAATACTATATAAAATAAATACATTTAAGTAGATTCTATCTATATTATAAAACTTCTCTATGTTTGTAAAGAAAATAGCAAACTTTTGAACACTTACTCATCACTAATAAGTTTATCATTGCAAACACATTTGCAGTTACAAATGCAAAGAGAGATTTTTTTGTTAAAGATTTCTATTTACAAGTGCAACAAAAACTTACAAATCCTCAAGGTTCACCAGTCTAGCAAGAGTAGTAGGCAGGGTACCTGTAAATTGATTCGACCCAAGGTTCCTGCAATATCCAGTTCCAGAAAATATCAAAATTACATTTTTCGTCTTCCCATAAAACCAAAGCTTCTTGTAATTTTGGAAAATGGTTAAGATATAAAAAAGTCTTACAATCTTATTAGGCTGGTCAAGTTACCTATCTCATCAGGTATCAGACCAGAGAACTGGTTCGCTTCAACCGCTCTGAAATTTAGTCACATTATTTTTATTATTATTATTATTATTATTTATTTATTTATTTGGTAACATGACGGAACACATTACTAGTTTTGATAAGTTAAAAACTTTCAAGTTCTTCACACATCACAGAAAAAACTTACAGAGTCTTTAGGTGTGGCATATACCAGACGTAAGAAGGAATTTGACCGGACAAACTCACATTTCTCAATATCCTGAACAAGGACAGAGACTTTAGTTTTACCATTGTAACGAAAATCAAGCATCAAGATGAGAAGTTGAAGTAAGATACAGGGTCATCACGGATTTGCTGGATATATTTGGAAAGGACTCTATCCCGGCAATATCACTAACCCTCCTGCAAATGACGAATAGATCACTTAAACCGTCAGTCTCATTTTAATTGTCGGTTTGTTAATCAATAATATGTAGTGAATTACAGATCCCGAAGACTTTTTAGGCAGAAGATTGAATCAGGAATAGGTCCTTTCAGTCCGCTTGCATATAGATATCTGTTGAGCATAAACAACACATGTTATCCTCTCCAGAACCAACCTTATTTTTAAAGTTGGCTAAACTTCAAATTTGAAGTTTAATGTATATTATACAATAGTAAAACTTAAAATTTAACCTTTATAAGAAATATATATTATCACTTTAGTCGTTGATATAATAATCAAAGTTTATTAAAGTTATAATTTGTGTATAAAAATGAAACATATATTGAAGTGATATTAATTACAGTATTGATTAATAAAACACTATGTAAGAAACTGAAAAACTTAAATTAAATCGTTAATTACAAAAATACTCAATTAGTCAATATAATATTTTTTGTAGTTCTCTTATATATAACTAATAATTAATTTTATAACATATGTTAATTTATTTATTAGTTATATGACAGTTACTAACTAAATCAAATTTAACATGTCAGATATTAATGAAGTATGAAATTTATAATGATTAAAATAATAATATAAAATTTAACAGTGCTATTAAGAAGATAAATAATTGTAGGGAATAAAAAAATATGAAATATCAATATAAAGTTTCGAAAATTTAAACTTCAAATGATAGTTTTACTATTTAAAACCTTAAATTTTAAGTTTTAAAGTTGATCTTGCATAGATAATGCTAACCCAAGTGCACAAACACAAGATTACATTTTTTCAAGCTGAGGCCAGTCGCCAATGAAGCTTGGGATGATGCCATTAAATTTATTGTCACTTATCCGACTGCATAATTAAGACACGAAACTAGTTTAGAGCTTTGTAAAATTATAATCAAAATGTTCTATGGGGGGTGTATTGAACCCTGAAATTTGAAGAGATTTGATTTTTAATAAGTTTTTAGATGATTGTAGGTAAATCTGAGAATTTAATACTATTTAAAAAAAAAATTCTAAAATGTCATCTAAAACTATGAGATTTTTATTTTCTTTTATAACTAGGAATTTTTTTTTTCAAATACTCAAAAACATTTTAAGCATTCTAAAATTTCAGCTTAAGTTTTGTTCAATAATAGTAGGTTTCATAGTGTTTTTTGAAATGACAAATTCAATAACATTGAAATTTAAAATGTTTTTAAAAAATCAGAAAATCTCAACTTAAGTTTTGTTCAATAACAATATATTTCAGAGTGTTTTATAAAATGATAGATTTAATAACACTGAAATTTAAAATGTTTAAAATGTATAAATATAAAATGAGTTGAAAATGATTTTAGTAAAAACTTGTTTTATTTGCACAGCTGTGAACTGATTATACACTGAGGATAAAAATGCTAAGAAAAATCTGTATTGGCCGAATTTTTAAACAATTCGGCTTAGATCAAGAAATTTATCTATTTTTACTCCAAATATAAATGAATACTATATAAAATAAATACATTTAAGTAGATTCTATCTATATTATAAAACTTCTCTATGTTTGTAAAGAAAATAGCAAACTTTTGAACACTTACTCATCACTAATAAGTTTATCATTGCAAACACATTTGCAGTTACAAATGCAAAGAGAGATTTTTTTGTTAAAGATTTCTATTTACAAGTGCAACAAAAACTTACAAATCCTCAAGGTTCACCAGTCTAGCAAGAGTAGTAGGCAGGGTACCTGTAAATTGATTCGACCCAAGGTTCCTGCAATATCCAGTTCCAGAAAATATCAAAATTACATTTTTCGTCTTCCCATAAAACCAAAGCTTCTTGTAATTTTGGAAAATGGTTAAGATATAAAAAAGTCTTACAATCTTATTAGGCTGGTCAAGTTACCTATCTCATCAGGTATCAGACCAGAGAACTGGTTCGCTTCAACCGCTCTGAAATTTAGTCACATTATTTATTATTATTATTATTATTATTATTTATTTATTTATTTGGTAACATGACGGAACACATTACTAGTTTTGATAAGTTAAAAACTTTCAAGTTCTTCACACATCACAGAAAAAAACTTACAGAGTCTTTAGGTGTGGCATATACCAGACGTAAGAAGGAATTTGACCGGACAAACTCACATTTCTCAATATCCTGAACAAGGACAGAGACTTTAGTTTTACCATTGTAACGAAAATCAAGCATCAAGATGAGAAGTTGAAGTAAGATACAGGGTCATCACGGATTTGCTGGATATATTTGGAAAGGACTCTATCCCGGCAATATCACTAACCCTCCTGCAAATGACGAATAGATCACTTAAACCGTCAGTCTCATTTTAATTGTCGGTTTGTTAATCAATAATATGTAGTGAATTACAGATCCCGAAGACTTTTTAGGCAGAAGATTGAATCAGGAATAGGTCCTTTCAGTCCGCTTGCATATAGATATCTGTTGAGCATAAACAACACATGTTATCCTCTCCAGAACCAACCTTATTTTTAAAGTTGGCTAAACTTCAAATTTGAAGTTTAATGTATATTATACAATAGTAAAACTTAAAATTTAACCTTATAAGAAATATATATTATCACTTTAGTCGTTGATATAATAATCAAAGTTTATTAAAGTTATAATTTGTGTATAAAAATGAAACATATATTGAAGTGATATTAATTACAGTATTGATTAATAAAACACTATGTAAGAAACTGAAAAACTTAAATTAAATCGTTAATTACAAAAATACTCAATTAGTCAATATAAATATTTTTGTAGTTCTCTTATATATAACTAATAATTAATTTTATAACATATGTTAATTTATTTATTAGTTATATGACAGTTACTAACTAAATCAAATTTAACATGTCAGATATTAATGAAGTATGAAATTTATAATGATTAAAATAATAATATAAAATTTAACAGTGCTATTAAGAAGATAAATAATTGTAGGGAATAAAAAAATATGAAATATCAATATAAAGTTTCGAAAATTTAAACTTCAAATGATAGTTTTACTATTTAAAACCTTAAATTTTAAGTTTTAAAGTTGATCTTGCATAGATAATGCTAACCCAAGTGCACAAACACAAGATTACATTTTTTCAAGCTGAGGCCAGTCGCCAATGAAGCTTGGGATGATGCCATTAAATTTATTGTCACTTATCCGACTGCATAATTAAGACACGAAACTAGTTTAGAGCTTTGTAAAATTATAATCAAAATGTTCTATGGGGGGTGTATTGAACCCTGAAATTTGAAGAGATTTGATTTTTAATAAGTTTTTAGATGATTGTAGGTAAATCTGAGAATTTAATACTATTTAAAAAAAAAATTCTAAAATGTCATCTAAAACTATGAGATTTTTATTTTCTTTTATAACTAGGAATTTTTTTTTTCAAATACTCAAAAACATTTTAAGCATTCTAAAATTTCAGCTTAAGTTTTGTTCAATAATAGTAGGTTTCATAGTGTTTTTTGAAATGACAAATTCAATAACATTGAAATTTAAAATGTTTTTAAAAAATCAGAAAATCTCAACTTAAGTTTTGTTCAATAACAATATATTTCAGAGTGTTTTATAAAATGATAGATTTAATAACACTGAAATTTAAAATGTTTAAAATGTATAAATATAAAATGAGTTGAAAATGATTTTAGTAAAAACTTGTTTTATTTGCACAGCTGTGAACTGATTATACACTGAGGATAAAAATGCTAAGAAAAATCTGTATTGGCCGAATTTTTAAACAATTCGGCTTAGATCAAGAAATTTATCTATTTTTACTCCAAATATAAATGAATACTATATAAAATAAATACATTTAAGTAGATTCTATCTATATTATAAAACTTCTCTATGTTTGTAAAGAAAATAGCAAACTTTTGAACACTTACTCATCACTAATAAGTTTATCATTGCAAACACATTTGCAGTTACAAATGCAAAGAGAGATTTTTTTGTTAAAGATTTCTATTTACAAGTGCAACAAAAACTTACAAATCCTCAAGGTTCACCAGTCTAGCAAGAGTAGTAGGCAGGGTACCTGTAAATTGATTCGACCCAAGGTTCCTGCAATATCCAGTTCCAGAAAATATCAAAATTACATTTTTCGTCTTCCCATAAAACCAAAGCTTCTTGTAATTTTGGAAAATGGTTAAGATATAAAAAAGTCTTACAATCTTATTAGGCTGGTCAAGTTACCTATCTCATCAGGTATCAGACCAGAGAACTGGTTCGCTTCAACCGCTCTGAAATTTAGTCACATTAATCTACTGTCAGACTAGTGATTAAAAGACAGATACCTACATGTATGTAGCAATAATTAGAGGCGCACAATTCTGTCAGATTCTTGAAGTTTTGTAAACCAGCTGGTAAAGGCCCAGATAGATTATTTGCGCCGACCAAGCTGAGAGAGAAGTCATAGTTACTCGCAAATCATGAATATGAAGTATTTGTGTGTGTGTGTGAGAGAGAGCTCACATGGAAGTGAGATATGGCATTGAAGCCCACTCCATCGGGATTGTGCCCGAAAGATAATTTCGAACCACGCTTCTGCAAAGAAGAGAACAAACTTGCTATGAACTTTTCTCATCGCTTGAACGTCATTCTTCCGAGAAACCAGAGGTTCTTATTCTTATTATATATAACAAACGAGAACGTCTCAAACTAAAACGGCAAACTAATAACTGATTTGGTTATTAAAATCAACGAGGGCATTTTGTAAAACTCACATCGACCGGAGATGCGGAAGTTTGACCAGCTCTGGTGGAAGTTTTCCGGTAAGACTGAGGGTCTTGAGCTTTCTGATTGATTGCCACACAAATCTTTGGTTTTATTGAGAGACATTAGATAATAAGAGACCTACTGTTTGCAGAACAAGACTCACAACTCTGTAATATGGCATGTATTGTTGAAACTACAATCACAAGCAATGACGTTCTCACTCCCTGGATCCTGAGCAACATCAATCTTTAGATTTTTCAATTTGCAAGGGTCTCCATAGCCTAGGTTCAATTTTGTGATTCCAAGTGTAGAAGCTATCTCTTCAAGCGCTTTTACTGTATAATACTCAAAAGATGATATATTGATTATATATTATATATACGGATTATGACACTGAATTTACAAAGACGTTTATAAAATGATGATTTTTCTCGTACATTCATCTGGATGAAGAAGAGCTGGTGAAGCCGCCGATGTTCGTTGAACTGCGAGAAAGCTTGTAGTGATGGTGAAGAACAAAATAAAACTTGAGAAGACGATCGACATATGTAAAATTTTATTTATAGCGATTCTTTGCATGTGTGTTTTTTTGGTAAATCACAGTATTATCATCAGAAATGTATTCAATAGTTCCTTATATCATATACGGAAAAGTGTGGCTGATAATTTTCATTTTGAGGTTTTTGGGGTCGTGAGGAGACTAGATAATAGCGATATATGCTGACAAAAATTAATCAGTAATATTAACCTCTAAGTTATAATAGTGGATAGAGTGGTCCATGAATGCATATTGTTGCCTGTCTCCTTATACATGTCATATAAGTTGTTTACGTGAAAAATCGGCCAATTCATACATTAACAAAATGTCGCGGTCCCGATCAATACATACACTTAGATTATATGGTAAAACATACATCAACACGTAATATATTCAAAATTCATATATCAACTAACACAATTCGGCTTTTATATACATTGACGGATTATATAAAATAAATGATTATATTTTAATTTCAATGGTTTAAAAATTATAAACTTATTTTTGTTGTCTTATGTTTTATTTAATTTAACTATTTATTTGATTTCATTTAAATTTTAATAAAGTTAAGTTACATTTTATAAAATAATTTTTAATTATAGTATATTATATTTAATATATATCTTATCATCTAGTTTTAAATATATGCATATATAAGCATAAAGTCTAATAATTTTGAGATTTTGTTTGTCTTGGTTAAAATATGTTAAACTTCAAAATTAATTTGTTAATTAACCTGATGAATAGAGAAAATTAAATAAACTTTTAATCATTAACTATAAAAAAATTGATTAGTGCTACTTTAGTTTTGTATTTGTTGATGCACATTTATAATTAATTTTGGTAAAATATATATAATTGTACAAATATTATATATAATTTAATGTTCTATATTTGTAATCTTATTTAGTTTTTTTTCATTATGTGATATATATAGATATTACTTTATTAGTGATAAATGAGTTATTATTATATTTTAATAGTTTTATCAAAAATAAATATTTATATAGTAATAATTTCCATTAATGACCATATATGAGTTATTAGTCATTATCATATTTAAAAATTATTTCCAAAAATATAAATCTTGGTAAGGAAATTATACATATCGGAAATAGTTAGATGTCATGTCATTTTTTTCTAAGAGATATAACATTTATTTTTAGTGTCATGTCATTTTTATTTAGTGAGAATGAATGTGGAGATGATAAATGTCAAAATCACTTTTCAGATATAGTATAAGGGATTATCGAAATGATAAAACAACGTCGTTTTAAGTTTACAGTAAAAATTAATGATTAGTTAGTCAAATTATGATTTTGTATTACATTATAAAGTTTGGGTAGGAATTTCAAATAATTTTACGGTTTGGGTATAATAATAAAATCATTGACCATTGAATCATTGGGGATGCGAGTATATCAATAGCTTTCTATTAAATCATTGACCATTGAGTACCCGAAATGGGACGAAGTCACAGCTTCCTTCGTCTATGAGAAATTAGAGAAGCACTGCTCCAAATGCTTCTGGTTAGACCATGAGGTTAATGAATTCCTAGTCGCCAAACATCAACTCGGACTTTCAAATTGCAAGAACAATCATCTAAATACTCTGTTATGTATAATCCAAGGAAATAAGATAAAATTCGCAGCACAGAGAACTCAGACTCATACCACTTTACTGCTTGAAGAGAGGAGGAAGCAGAACGCAGAAGACTTCATCAAGACCCTACAAGGATCACTGTTATGATGCAAGACACACTTTAGAAGAACGACTTCAATCTCGACAAGATCATGAACTTACCTCAAAAAGACAAGACAAAGAACCTCCTAGAGATTGGCAGAGAATCTATAGCCTATCCTCCATCATAAGGGATTTTGGTTATCACCACAACAACCCCTCATCTAGACGTTCACTAGGAAGGGATGATGCTAGACACCGACTCAGCTCAAGAAGTTGTACTGATCACCTAAGTGATTCAAGGGACAAGATAATGGAACGTATAGACAAATCTAGCTCATCAAAAATAGCGCCAAAACAGTTCATAAGGGGGGATCCCCTAGAGAGCCTCAGACTCATACAAGTCCAACACCGCTTGAAGCTTTTGATGAAGCTCTGGGAGAAGTAAGAGCATCTCCAATGGTGTTATCACCACTGGAGTCCTTAGCATTAGTAAACTTTTTTTTTTGTGTTTGAATAGTTAAGAACTCATTTCCAAATTTGAAGTCCAATGGTGTTCTCCAATTTGGAGTTTTTAATACTTGTGAAAAAAAAAGCTTTGGCAAAGAACAAGAACAAATAAAAGAGATAATCACAACTTAATTTAAGGAGGCAGGTTTATTCACACTGAAAGTAGAGCACCTAACATTATAACACAAAACACCCACGAAGTTCAAACAGGGTATTTGGAATTTTCTATATCCGTTCCTATCTGCATTATCAAACGTTACCCAATAATGCTTCAATCAAGTGAGCACATTAAATAAGTCTGAAAAACAAAGCATTTGCAGGAGTTAAAAAAACCTTGCCAAGTGTCTCGGGATCAGCATAACAATCCAGATAGTCATCTTACAAGTACACACACAAATAGATAACGAATTACTTCTTGACATCAAATAGCACTCATGAAATACATAGCAACTAATCTTCTACCTGCACTTGGAAGTAGATTACCATGTCAACGAGAACATTCTTGACATCAACATGGTTTTCCAAATTCTCGCCAGCCATTAGCAAAGCACAAGCAACCTAAGTACCAAAAATCACAGCTCGTTACACTAGATCTATATAAAGACATGGTTGCTAATTTACTGTGGAACCCAAGTATAAGAGAATCAATACTCACAGGGAGGTAAAATGAGCCATAAGAGGTTTTGCACAGGACAATACGCTGGTAGCTGCATGTTGAAAACCATTACATCACTCACAAATGGACTTGTACCCTGCAGCCTCCATCTCATTCCTTAGCTTGGTCAGCATTATCTGAATCTCTTTGTTCATTCTGTGTGATCTGTCCTTACTTTACAAACTGTTTCAAGAAGATTCTGAAATCTGGAAAGCAAAAAAACATTAAAAAAACTTTAACATTTCATCGGTTATATTGTAAAAACTTGGTTTACATATATGTCTTGCAAGAAAAAAGCAAAAACAGAGCATATGCTTGATCTTCTTCTCATTCATTGCTTTTTCAACACCAAAGAAAGAAGCTTTTTTTTACCAAAAAAGAAAGTATCTTTATCAATTCCAATCAGAGACCATGATAGCTGAAGGCAACACTAAACAATCAGAGACTACATGAACCCTAAAGAGAGAAACAATTCCAATCACATTCACCTGAAACCCTAATTCCACGAACCTATCAAAACAATTACGAGAGAGAGAGAGAGAGATTAAAGAGAGGCGTTTTACTTGCGAAGAGCAGGAGCCATCTGGTTAGTAAGCATCCCTGCAACAATCATACAATCCGTTTGGCGAGGGCTAGGCCTGAAGATGATACCGAATCGATCAACACCGGATCGCATCTCGGCCGTCGCGCCGCCGAGCACCACTTCAAGCAATACGCCTACGGAACACGCAACGGGATGACCATCATCGTCTCCGACAAAACCCTGATCTGGAACGATTTTTTTTTAAAACCGAAATACATAGAAAAGAGCTTGCCACGTCACTAAGGATTTGCTCCTTCAAACCTCTTAATTACGGACTGATCCTCACCAAACTGAGCTTTATGAATATTATTTTATTCCAATTAGTCTAGGATTATGTGCTAAAGATCCTCAAAATACACCGTTGGAGATGCCCTAAGAGAGGTTATGATTCAATACAGTCTGCACGCGGATCGGAATGAGAGTGCCGCACCGAAAGAAAGATTGTGAAAAGCTGAAAAAGATGGCAGAATAGCAAAAACAGCAGCATGAATAGTTCTTAAAATTCACTGTAAATTTCAAAATTAAAATTTTAAATTCTCAATTTTTGTTCAATTCCAATTTTGAAATTAAAGTATTTATTTATTTTTATATGGTATATATATATATATTAAATGAGACCTTTACTCATATGGTTTTATGAGCATTTATATTTTTCTAATGTGAAACTTTTAACAAATTTATAATCATTGTTAAAAAAATCAAATTATAACATATATGAAAGTGTGTATATTTATTATATCGTTAATATGACTAGGAAACAACCCCGTGCGTAAACGCCCGGAAATAGTGATTTTTTTCAAAAAAATTTACTTTATTTAACCTTGTAAAAACTATTAAAAATTAAATTGATGTGTAATATATAACTATTTTCGAAAATAAATAATTATCCGTCTAACTGAATACTTATATAATGTATGAATATTAAATAAATTGTGTGCATGAGAAATGAAAAAGTTTTAAGTTATGCGCAACAAAATAAATTATTGTGATGTGGCATTGTAATATTAAATAATATATTTATCTTCAATTTTTTTTTCATTTTTTGTTTTAGACTTGTTATTTCCTTAGTTTATTCTTTCATTGCATTTAGATTTTCATCTGTTATTTATTTTATATCTATAGCTATCATTGCTAATTTATTTCTATGATAACAATTTTTTTGTTTTATTTTAAAACAAGATTTAACTACATACTTTTATTTTCTTGTAGGACTGCCTTTAAAAATAAACGATACAATTAATATTTTCTTTATTTGCTAAGTTACTAAGTAATTATTTTTAAAATAGTAGTCATAATTAAATTGGTCATGTAGAATGTGTTAATAGTATAATATATAACCTATTTTATGAGGGAATATTGAATAACTTTATTAAATTGGAAGTTATTGCTCAGTTCATAGTATTAATATATAACCTATTTGTACATTTTTCATTGGCATAAGGTTGTGAAAAGGTCAGGGATGTGTCTATTTGTGTAAAATGTCTTTTCATTTAAAAGAATTGCAATGGTTCTTAATATTTTTATAAAGTTTATATCTTTATCTTTTTATAAAGTTTTAGTCTTAATTTTTCTAGAAAGTTTTAGTCTTATTTTTTATAAAGTTTCATTCTTAGTATTTTTATAATGATTTAAAATTGCGAGTTATCATCTTAAAATGTTTCATTACATTCAAAAAAGTAGAATTTAAGAATTTGTATCTTATTTAATCATGAAATTAGTTAGAAATTAATTTTATTTAATTATTAATACTAATAACAAACTGTTAAGAAACTTATAATTTGTTTTCATATATTTTATTGGTCCTCAATAATATAATTGACAAAAACTAATAACCAGTGATAGAAAATATCTTTCAACATTAAATATAAACCCTTTATAAGGGTGACTTAAAGTACGCATAGAACACATATACAATAATAAATGAATAAATAATTTTTTTTCTAAATGAAAGATCACATAACCGATTTCTCACAACCACATGAGGCTCATGAATCTTGAATAATTTAATATGAGCTTGTTTATAATAAACTGTAAATAATTATTGTTTGATTAATCGATCTTTTAATAATTTTGGAAGCTATACTAAAGCATTACAATCACTGCAACGCATTGGAGGATTATTTTCTTTGTTCATTATCTCTTTATCTATCTATAAATCATTAAATTGAGTATTTATAAACATCATTAAATTGAGTATTATAAACATGTCAAAATAAATCATAAAATATGTAAAACACAATCAATACATTTTAACTTTTCTAAAAAAGTCTATGTAATAACAAACTTATCATATCTTCATTTTCTTAAATCTAGTTTGAAATAATTATTACTAAATAATATAAATATGCAAATTTCTGAAATAATCATTTTTTTAAAGAAATTATTTACGCACAGTGAAAAATAACAAACTTAAGCAAACACAACAGTGTCGACTGATAAGTTTGTTTTCCAATTGCTTCAGCTCTTTCTATATCCATAAGTATATCATTGCATTCTTTTATCAACATATTAAATATTCTATATGAGCAATTTAATTATGACTATTATTTTAAAAATAATTACTTAAGAACTTAAAAGCTATTTAAATTATAGCAAATAAAGAAAATATGAGCAATTTAATTCATGTTTTTAAATAAAACAAAAAAAATTATATCATAGAAATAAGTTGGAAATGATAGCTATAGATATAAAACAAACGACAGATGACAATCTAAACACAATAAAAGAATCAACCAAAGAAATAAGAAAACTAAGCTAAAAATGAAAAATAACTGAAAATAAATATATTATTTAATCATTAACTCTTTTTGTTTATTTTTGTTGTATTATTGAATACTTTATAATATTAGTTATCAATCGTGTTTTACAAATAAAATAAAAAATACTGTATTTTATTTAATAATGAAATTAAATTAAATTATTATTTTTAATTTATTTTGATTGTAACTAAAATAAAATATAAAATTGGTTAAAACAAAAATAAATAAATTAATAAATCATTTATAACAAATATATTATACAAAATATTTAAAACATAAAATTTAATATCTTACCAAATAAAATATAATATAAATAAGATTATAATTAGTCATTACACATAATTAAGGTACTAAAAATATTAAAATAATATATAAAATTATTAAAATAATAAATATATAAAATTATTTTGGTATGAAATTTGGTGTTGTGATTGGAGATGAAAATTAAAATGTAAAACATCGAATATGAGGTCATTTAACATCAATTTAGTCTTTGGTTTTTTTCCCTGAAAATATTAAATTGCAATGTTATATGGAATGTATCAGCATGGTAGAAATATTCACAATGCAGGGAAGACAACCCGGAACGGTGATATTTATTAGAAGTATATTTTCAACATAATTAAGCACATGATTTACTTATTATTGCTGGTTTTTTTTGAAACTAAATTGCTGTTTTTTTATTGATTTCATTTTAACTTGCTTGTTACAAAATTAAGTACGACTTTAAGCCTATTGAACAAAACATCATATGAAATGCTAGTTTAGACTGATTTATTGATTTATGACTACTTTATTTTTTTTCTAAAACGACAAAATTGCACCATTGGTATAATTTTATCAATTTAACTTTTAGTTAATAATTTATCACAACAAATAATTTATCACAACAAAACAGAGCATACTTATATCTATTATTACCAAAAGCTATCCATATAAACGTTCCAATTCATACAATTTAAAGCTTAAATTATACCCACAAATAGCCTTAAACTCTCAGGGATCCTAGCCTGGAAACCGGAGAAAATAGTGTACGCATTAATGAAAACCCTATTCTACCTCTTGGCCAGAATGTTACTCCACCTGCCACTCCCCTGCATTCTACTTGAGGTTCACCTTTCATGACAAGTTTCAAGAATCGCTGATCTAAAAGTAACATCATGCACATATTAATGAACACATTGTTGGTGTCGTCATATGATTAGTAGTTTAGTTCACAGAGGGACATATGATAAGATATTTAAATGCGTGAAATAGATAATATATTATTATATCTGTATTGTAATGCTATTATAAATATTGAATTCTCTTAGAAAGTTGGCGGTCTTACCACTTCTTCTTCTTCAAGTACAAACTTTCCTAACATTTGCACCCAAAAAAAAAAAGTACAAACTTTCCCACTTACATGCATGCACAAACAGGGAGAAGGTACCAAAATCAGAGACGAAAAATTCGAATCAATAAATGATCTGAGAAGGGAGAAAAGAAATGCAACAAGCGGATTCGTTGGCCAAAATAATAAACGCGGTTTACTCCATCTCCTCCCACACATTACTAATAACCATTCAAAAAGATATCGGATCACAGAGACATTGAAATACTGCAGAGACTGTAGAGACAAATAATTATACCAACAAGAAGGACGATTAACAGAATTAAGTAGACAGACACTAATCAAATGCACGGCGAGCATATACGGAAAACAAACCTTTTGGAATTGGGGATAAATAGAAACAAACAAATGGTTTACAAACGATTACGTCCAAAACTTTTCTGAGATTCTGGGTGGAAAGAACGACGGATGTATGGGCAATTCCCACTCTTCATCTCTTGGCTTTGATGCGGTTAAAAGAAAAGCCACCATTGTCTTCACCGGACACAACTACCGGAAAAGCAGCCGTGACATCATCAAAAGCCAACACGATCACCCAATTATGTATATAATGTTGGAACTCGTTTTTGACAAAGTTGTGTGGACTATTTTCCGATGGGTTTTTCGACGGAGACGTCTGTCGGAAATACCGGAATTTGGGCTCGATGTAATCGACACTGTGAACACTATGCGTAGTGTATTTGTTGGTCAAAATCGAAGTTATGTTGAATGAGAAATGGAGGTCCAAAGTGAGTGACATGAAAAGCTTATAAAGCTATGTATTTGGTTAAATATAAAATTTAACAAATATTTCACTTTGGATGTGTGGATTTGAATTTTGATTTAATAAGTTAATTAGACTTTATGTTAATTAATTTATTTTTAATCTTATTCATAAAATATTTTGATATTTGATTAAATATAAAATATAAATCCAATTATAGTTGGTTTGATTTAGTCAAAGCCACATTATGACTATAATCTCTAACGTATATGAATCAAATTCAAGGGAATCAAATTTCCTTTACTCCTATTGAAGATTATGTACGTTAGTGGCTCCATAATAAATAACATAACGTGTCTCATTTTTTTGAGGTTATAAAAGGAGCACTTGTGTTAACTTGTTCAAAGGCCAAGAAACAGAATACAATTCCTCACATTATTTTTTTTCATCTCTTTTGATATTTTTTATTGAGTCTGAGAGTATACACAAAACTAGTTTCGCCAGGCTTCTGATAGAGTGACGCAAATCAGAAGATTATTTGCAGTTGTATCCTGGGACTCATTACGTTATCGAACCGTCGCACTACGGGACGTATTTTGAGTTAAGGAAAGAGATAATATCTCGCCTCTGCAGTTGTATCATCTTTCTTTTCTTAAATCTTTGGTATATTCTTATCAATTTTTATTTACAATATTCAGTTCTCCGTAGTTTATAAAATACGGTTCCATCAGTCTTAACTCAAAATATCCGTTTATTGCTTTGCACTAACCGGACTGATTATTGTAAAAGTGTTTTTTTAAGAACAGGTTGATCATTTTTTGGTAATAGGCGTTGAAAATTGGATCAGCTCCTTCTCGATATCAGCATTGAAATTTTCTTTCTCTCGCTTACGTTTGTTTTGCAGGATTTTGGTGATTAGTTTTAATCGCCTTCAGATCGGTTTGATTTAATTTTGTCTCGGCTCTTCTTTGTTAGCATAATTTTTCTTTGGCTATTTGATTTGCAGTTAGTCAATATTTTGCTGCGTCTTTGTCTCGTTAAATAATCAAAGTTTGCTTTTGTTATTTGTCAACGGTTTTGGTTAGTCTTGTTGTCATTTTCTTGATTAACCGGATAAAAAGGAAATAATCTTTTTTTTTAGTTCGTCTGGTTCCTAGCAGCAGTCAAACGTTTCTGTGTGTTTTTGATATTATCTTTCTTTATCGTTTCTGGTGGTACTTGGTAAAGTCACTAAATATTTTTTTTACCATTTGACCAGTTTATTTCTTGTGTTATTGCGTTTGATTTGACCTTTAATTTGATCTATTATTGCATTAAATTTGGTCGTACCTCCGTAACGTTAAGGTTTCAGAATTTATTTTATTCTGTTTTTTTATTGAATTAATCATTTGATATTTATTCAAGTTGTTGAAATTATTTGTGTTCGTTATTGAAATATTCTAATCTGTTTATTGGGTTTTTGTGAGCAGATTAAATTTCAAGTATGTCTTACAACACAAGTATGTCGATCTTTTATAGATCAAGTGATGCGATCAGCAGTAGATTAAATGAGTCGACGCCTCAAATTCATTTTGAGAGTGGTCTGCCATTTATGATTCCATTTGCTATGAAAACTGAGATGTCTGCTGATTTTAATCAGAGCATTCAGATTGAAAATGACATGTGTGCTATGGTCACAGAAGTTAATTCAAATGAGATTAATTCAAAAGACTGGTGGTATGACACTGGTTCCACAACTCACATATGCATTGATAAGGACATGTTTAGTACCTATCAAAAATGCAATGTTGAGGAGATGTTGTTAATGAATAACACCGACTATTCTATTATTGAAGGTTGTGGTGAAGTGAAACTTGCGCTAACTTTTGGACAAGAGATAATTCTCAAAAATGTTAAACATATCCCATATATGCGAAAGAATCTAATTTCCGGTTCGCTATTGAACAAGGCTGGATTTGTAGTAACTTTCGAGTCTGATAAACTTGTGCTAAAGAAAAATGATATTTTCTTGGGCAAGGGATATGTTGAGGATGGACATGTCAAAATGTGTATTAAGACAGTCTTATCCACAAATGAACCAACTGCTTGTTTGGTTGAATCATTCAAAGTTTGGCATGAACGATTAGGACATGTAAATTATAAATCTGTTCAAAGATTGATTAATTTAAACCTAATTCCGAAATGCAAACTGAGCAAGGAGAAATGTGAAGTATGCGTACAAGCAAAACTCACAAAAACTCCATTCCCTCATGTTGAGAGAACAACTGAACCTCTTGGTTTAATTCATACAGATTTGTGTGATTTAAAATTTGTTCAAACTAGAAGTGGGAAAAAATATTTTGTGACTTTCATAGATGATTGTACAAAATATTGTTATGTCTATTTGCTAAGAAGCAAAGATGAAGCCTTGGAAAAATTCAAGGAGTATAAACTCGAGGTTGAAAACCAACTTGATAGAACTATAAAGATAGTTCGAAGTGATAGAGGAGGCGAGTATGATGGACCATTTGATGTGTTCTGTAAAGAGCATGGCATTATTCATCAAACAACTGCTCCCTATTCACCTGAATCTAATGGAGTTGCGGAGCGTAAAAACCGAACTCTTAAAGAGATGATGAATGCGATGTTGCAGGAGTCTGGGTTAGCCCATAACATGTGGGGGGAAGCTTTGCTTACTACAAATTATATCCTCAACAAAATACCAAACAAAGTCACTGGTAAAACACCATATGAACTTTGGAAAGGTGTTGGACCTTCGTACAAAAGTTTGAAAGTGTGGGGGTGTCTTGCAAAAGTCGCAGTACCACCTCCCAAGAAGGTTTCAATCGGACCTAAAACCGTGGATTGTATTTTCATCGGATATGCCCATAATAGTGGTGCTTATCGATTCTTGGTTCATAAGTCAGATGTACCAGATGTACATGTCAATACAATTATGGAATCAAGAAATGCATCTTTCTTCGAACACATATTCCCGTATAAGAATAAAGAAAGTTCAAAACGAACTCGTGAAAAAAGTGATGCAAACACCTCTGGATATGAGGCGAGCACTTCTGGCACATCTTTTGATGATGCAGAATTATTTGAAGATGAACCTAGACGTAGCAAAAGAGCTCGTAAGGAAAAATCTTATGGTGAAGACTTTTTAATGGTTTTTCTTCTTGAGAATGAACCAAGAAGTTTCGCTGAAGCTATGTCTACACCAGAAGCTGATTTTTGGAAGGAAGCTTTCAATAGTGAATTTGACTCCATTATGCAAAATCATACATGGTATTTGACCGATTTGCCACAAGGGTTTAAAGCCCTAGGGTGTAAATGGCTTTGCAAAAGAAAGTTGAATATTGATGGCTCAATTGATAAGTACAAGTGTAGACTTGTGGTGCAAGGTTTCCGGCAAAAAGAAGGCTTGGATTTCTTTGACACCTATTCTCCGGTAACGAGAATAACTTCTATCAGAATACTGATAGGAATTGCAGCATTGAGAAACTTAGAAATTCATCAGATGGATGTCAAAACTGCCTTTCTAAATGGTGATTTAGAAGAGGAGATTTATATACAACAACCTGAAGGGTGGGTTGTCCCAGGACAAGAACATAAAGTTTGTCGACTTGTTAAGTCATTGTATGGACTTAAGCAAGCTCCAAAACAATGGCATGAAAAATTTGACAATGTTATGATGTCAAATGGTTTCAGTATTAATGAATGTGACAAGTGCGTATACTACAAAAGTACACCACATGGGTACGTTTTGCTTGGTTTGTATGTTGATGACATGCTCATTATTGGTAGTAATAAAGACATGGTCAGTCAAACAAAGAACATGCTAAGTAGCAAGTTCGAAATGAAAGATATGGGATTAGCTGATGTTATCCTAGGGATTAAGATTTTTCGCAATTCCGAAGGAATCATCTTATCTCAAACTCATTATGCTGAAAAGATCCTTGAGAGATTTAAATCTTACTCAAAAGGAATAGCAAAAACTCCTGTAGACCCTAGTTTTCACATGACAAAAAATTCAGGTGAAGCAGTGTTACAGTCGGAGTATGCGCGTGTCATCGGTAGCTTAATGTACTTGACAAATTGTACTAGACCCGATTTAGCACATGCAGTCAATGTACTAAGTCGCTACACGAGTAATCCAGGACATAACCACTGGAAAGCCATAACAAGAGTATTAAACTATGTACGTTATACTAAAACTTATGGGCTAAACTATGGTAAAGAACCAGCAGTTTTGGAAGGATACAGTGATGCCAACTGGATTTCCGACTCCAAAAACTCTAAATCCACGAGTGGATATGTCTTTACTCTTGGTGGTGCTGCAGTTGCTTGGAAATCTTCCAAACAAACTCTATTGGCCAGATCAACTATGGAATCTGAGTTCATAGCTTTAGATAAAGCTGCAGAAGAAGCAGAGTGGCTTCGAAATTTTTTGGAAGATATTCCTATGTGGGATAAACCAGTGTCGGCATTACGCATACATTGTGATAGCCAAGCGGCAATAGGCCGGGCACTAAGTAGTTTGTATAATGGTAAATCTCGTCATATAAGAAGACGTCATAAAACCATTAGACACTTGATCTCAACTGGTGTAATAACGATTGATTACATCAGAACAAATGAAAACCTTGCGGATCCATTTACTAAAGGTTTGTCACGAGATCAAGTTGTAAAATCATCAAGAGGAATGGGTTTAAAGCCTATGAACTAAGATGAGGTTTGGCGGTAACTCTACTTATCAGATTGGAGATCCCAAGAAATAGGTTCAAGGAGACAACTAAGTCAAACTAAGTCTGCCCAAAGCACTGTAAGACTTCGGTCTATACCCAGTTCCCAGGATGATTAAACAGTGCTACATGTAAGGAATAGAGGATAAGCATTTGCTTTTAATGATCTGTGTCCATTGTTTTGAGATATGAATGGAGTAGTACATGATACTCCTCTAAACAAAACTAATGGCAAATCACCTTGTGAGTGTGAAATGGGGCCGTTTCTAGGAGAATAGTGAAAGGCTATATTCTCTAAGTTCACTCATGATTACCAGGAATGTTCACGGCCAAAATGAACACAATAGAGAAATTGGTTTTGTGAGAGAATGAAGCTGTGTTATAGCTATTGTCTAGGTTTACACCAAAGCCCGGGAGGTTCAAGACATCATGGCCACCTCCTGGCCGAGTAAATCCGATAGCTATTAACAATGACTGGTTCAAGGCTGAAAAATTGCTACCAACTCATCATGCAGTGGATTTTTCGTTATACTCTCAAAAGTTTTTTTTTTCTTTTGAGTCATGTGTATAGAGTCATTTCTATTCATGTGGGGGATTGTTGGAACTCGTTTTTGACAAAGTGGTGTGGACTATTTTCCGATGGGTTTTTCGACGGAGACGTCTGTCGGAAATACCGGAATTTGGGCTCGATGTAATCGACACTGTGAACACTATGCGTAGTGTATTTGTTGGTCAAAATCGAAGTTATGTTGAATGAGAAATGGAGGTCCAAAGTGAGTGACATGAAAAGCTTATAAAGCTATGTATTTGGTTAAATATAAAATTTAACAAATATTTCACTTTGGATGTGTGGATTTGAATTTTGATTTAATAAGTTAATTAGACTTTATGTTAATTAATTTATTTTTAATCTTATTCATAAAATATTTTGATATTTGATTAAATATAAAATATAAATCCAATTATAGTTGGTTTGATTTAGTCAAAGCCACATTATGACTATAATCTCTAACGTATATGAATCAAATTCAAGGGAATCAAATTTCCTTTACTCCTATTGAAGATTATGTACGTTAGTGGCTCCATAATAAATAACATAACGTGTCTCATTTTTTTTGAGGTTATAAAAGGAGCACTTGTGTTAACTTGTTCAAAGGCCAAGAAACAGAATACAATTCCTCACATTATTTTTTTCCTCTCTTTTGATATTTCTTATTGAGTCTGAGAGTATACACAAAACTAGTTTCGCCAGGCTTCTGATAGAGTGACGCAAATCAGAAGATTATTTGCAGTTGTATCCTGGGACTCATTACGTTATCGAACCGTCGCACTACGGGACGTATTTTGAGTTAAGGAAAGAGATAATATCTCGCCTCTGCAGTTGTATCATCTTCCTTTTCTTAAATCTTTGGTATATTCTTATCAATTTTTATTTACAATATTCAGTTCTCCGTAGTTTATAAAATACGGTTCCATCATATAAAGCATCAAACAGTTAACATTATAATCACCTTCTCAGCCATTACACGATCACCCACGTTGAGAGTAAGGTACATAGATGTTGAAGATATAGATTTCGGCTCAGCTAACGACGAACAGAAAAGGAGAGGAGCAGTAACCGCCGTGAAAGCTCCCTTATCATTCTCCGAGCAGATATTCAACACCTTGGTTTAATTATTAGAAAATTGCAGAGAAAAAACAATACTTAAATGGAGTCGGAAACTATAGGGAAAGGAGAAAGGGTGAGAGGGAAAATTATCTGCAGCGGGATCCGAGAGAGATAAGAAGAGACAGAAAGGAGAATCGGAGAAAAATTGAAACAATTATGAATACCTAAACAATTTCTTCGGTATATAACCTTATGAAAAGATACAACTCTTAAAGGAAAGAGGACGTTCCACTGAAAAGCTGCCTGTGAAAGGACACAACCCTTAAAGGGAATTAGTTTCTGCAAGGGACGCCGTTGAAGAGATACGATGAAGGCATGATTGTTAAAGCTATGATGTCATACCCTTCATCCTAAACAAAAGTATATCCCTTGGATTATAATCTCAGAACTATCTCCACCATTAGATTTTTTTTTCCTATAAAAAATTGATGACGTCATCTCGCAACAAAAACTGGTTTGCTATTATATATAGATTATTAGTTTTTGTTAATAATATAAAATGAAACATACATGATAGAGGATACATAAATTCTTATCAAATTTTTATTATTAAAATCATTAATTATAATAAATATACTTTAATCATAATAGATAACTAGGCGTTTTCCTGCATCATGTGCTGTAAATCCTTTTAAGTTTGAATTATATTTTAAAATAAAATATATTAATATTGTAGATTTTATTATTTTCTTATAAGTTCTGTTAATTTTAAATTGTATTTAAGAATATGTATGCATATATTTAAAATTATAATCTTAGATAGATTTTTTATCTATTTTTGGTTAAATATATTAAATCAACTTGTATAAAAATGGCATAAAGATTGTAGAATTATAACAACTAAACAGTATTTTAAAAAAATTTAAATATATAAGAAACTAATTATTTTACAACTAAAAGTTTATAATTTTTTTAAAAAATTGAATAACTTTTTTATTTTTTAAAATATATTTTATAATTTAAAAAGTATAGAATTAAATATAATTTCAAAATTTTTAGTGTCATATTTGATTATATTTATTTTAATGATGGAATATGACTTATTACCATATTCTAAAAAGTTTACCAAAAATATAAGTCAACATAAATGTAGTGTATAAGTTATTACCATATTCAAAGAAATTTAGTATAAATATAAATTAACATTAAATGTAATTGTCCATGTCATATTTAATTATAAGTCATTTCATCCATTTTAGTAGACATTTCACATATTTTTTGTGAAATGAACGTAAAAAGGACATGTAGCAAATCATTTCTCAAATAATAATTAGATGATCTCGTAGCTTTTAGTTAAGCAGATTAAGAAAAACAATTATTGCACATTTTAATGTAACTACATATATATAAATATATATAATGGACCAGTATATCTTTCTAGAAACTTTGAAAAATATTTTAGCGATGACACATATCATAGTTTGTATTACTTTTTTTTAATATATACGGGATTTACCATTATATATGGAAAAACAATTATCAGCTACTTCAAGTATTGACCACCATATTGCTAGCCATGTAGACTAAACTAATGTATATCTAGATACACGAAGTATATGTTATGCATGACAATATCTCTCAACTTACTGATGTTATATAGTTATGATCACAACCTTAATTTTCTTAACCCAAAAAGTGATGTGGACGTCTGAGACATTAACTCTGTTTAATATTCATACTAGGTGACCCGGCCGCACCCTGTACGGGTAATTTACAGTTTCAAAATATGGTCAAAATACTGGTCGGGTTTGGAAGTAACGGAATTTATATCATAAGACCACCTATTTTGGGATAAAGCATCAGACACAGTGCATATGATGGTAGTTAATATTTTAAAAGGAGGAGATGGAACAAAGTAACTTCAGTATCAAGAGGTTGTTATTGTGAATATGTATAATTGCAACGTTCCAAAAAATTATGTGTTTAGACATCAATTTTTTTTTTCGAAATAGATAACTAATAGTATATATTTAGAGATGATTACATATTTTACATTATCAGTAATTAGAATTGGATGGTATATATGTTGTAATTTGTTATTTTGCCCAGTGCAAATTATTGTATGCATGAATTTGAGAAGTAAAATGTATATAGACACATTAAAAGAAAAGATAATAAAATTGAAAATATTATCCATAAATTGTATAAAGTATGAAGTACAATTCTCGATAAAGAAAACAACTTCAATGAGAGACCTGAAAAAAAAACAATTTTATTTTGTAAGAAATTGGACGGGTTATCGTTAGTTGAAAGATTTGCAAATTTGTAAATTTTAACTTCTCGGGAAACAATATTAAATTCACATACCACGATCAAAATAGTCAGAATACTTTTTTCCGAAAATGAAATAGTATCGATCTTCATAGTCATCACCACCCATCTGCCAAATACAAAAAATAAACAATCGTAACAATTGATATATTTTTAAAAAGATATTGGGAAAAAATATATAACAATCACGTACCCTGCCTACGGAATATTTTGAAAAACTTGTTTGTAGACAACATTCAATGTTTTTGTCTCCGCCTTCCTTTCTTTACCTGTTATTAGGATTTTTAATCCAAACTCGACTTAACTCTTGAAAGTGCAACGTAGAGCTGACCATGAGAGAACACTGGCCTAGGCAAAAACAAACCAACACTTCCAAGTGTTTGACCTTGACTTTTGTTGATGGTCATCGCGAAAGCCAATGTAACGGGAAACTGTCTTCGACGCATTCTGAAGGGAAACTTTGTGTCAGGTGGACTGACATACATTCTAGGAATCCAGACTTTGTCTCCAGCAATACTGTTTCCGGTTATAATTTTACTTTCTATCACATGGAGGAGCAACTGAGTAACAATTAGCCTAGTACCATTGCATAAGCCATCTACCAAATCCAAGTTACGGAGACACATAATAGGAGCACCAACCTTCAGCTTCAAATTATGTCTAGGCATTCCTGCCACTCTAACACTGTTCAAAAACTCTGTTGGATAGGTAACATTTTCTTCTACATCAACATCGGATGAGATTATACTGTCAGAGCTAAGGTAAACCTTGTATTCACCTGAAAGCACGTGTAAATCCTTTAGCGACATGTAAAAAGTTACTCGAACATAAGAGTAAACAGAATCAAATGTTACCTGGCAACTGCGAAAGCATGTAATCATTTATTTTATCAACTTCATCATTTGTGGGTGTGAGAATGGCTCGATGTCTATACAAATCCTTATCTTCTGAGGTTTGAAAAGCTTGTCCATAAACCTCCTTTGCAATAGTCTGAATAGGATCTTCTCCAGTATTTTTTATCAACAGATCAGAAGGAATGTCAATGTCAACTTGACCGTCATTTGGCAAATTTATTTTTCCATCTCCAACATCCAAAATATATTTTGAGAATGATTGAAGCTCTTTTGCTTCATCATCACTAAGACCAGCGAGCAATCTCATGTTTTTTGTTAGCTTCAAAACTTTACAGTGCTCCCAAAGATATGACGAATTCAGAGCTGCCAAAACAGTCTTTGCTCTACCACCTCCGGGTATAACCGGTAAAATCTGTCTGAAATCTCCACCGAAAACAACTACTTTACCTCCAAAAGGTTTGTCTTCAGAAGATCTTATAATATCACGCATAGAACGATCCAACGTCTCGAAACAGTGTCTGCTCATCATAGGCGCCTCATCCCATACAATGAGCTTTGCTGCTTTAACTAATTCTGCACGATCTGATCCTGACTCCATTTTCTTGCAAGTAGTAAACTCGTCGGCATCTATCGGAATACCAAACCTGGAATGTGCGGTTCTACCTCCTTCCAACAATAATGCAGCAATTCCACTGGATGCGGTATTTAGAACAATCATACGTCTAGATCGGATTGCTGATCGGATTGCTGATGAGAGTGCTCTATATACGAAGGTTTTACCTGTGCCTCCATAACCATAAAGAAAGAACACTCCACCGCTATCATTCAAAACTGCATCCAAAATCTCGTTGTAAACCCCTCTTTGCTCATTTGTTATCATCGCCATAAGTCTTTCATTTTCCTTTAGCTGATCTTCCACAACATACTTAAGCTCATCATCTATAAGGCGATTGCCGTTGTAACAACCAAAATCATCTGGCTTTGGCATTAGGGGCCATTTCTGGAGGCTACGACCATTGCTAAGCAAATGATTTTGGATCTCGATTAGAGCAATATTTTTGATCTGATCTATGGTCAAGTTCAACTCTGCAAGTTTGAAAAATTAATTAAAAAAGAGAGACCTCATTTAAAACATATTTCGTTTAATAAGAAAAAAGCTCACCGGCATTTCCAGTTTGTCGTCGTTTCTTGTAGAGAATATCGTCGTTAAGATACTCCCAAGTAGCTTCCCACACAACATGAGGCTGAGATAATGTTTTGGATACCAACATTCTCGAAAAAGCTTCCTCGCATATGTGCCAGAACTATTATCACTGCAATCTTTGATAGCTTCTATGTATTCCTTGTCATCATCCATCAATCCCAAAGCATAGCAAGCATCTTCGTATGTAGAATATACAACACCATCAACTGTTCTTATATCCTCGTATGATTTCGGCCCTCTTATCCAATTCAGCATTACTTTTAAGAAATATAGCTCATCTTGTGCTGGATTAATATGCGCAATCCTCCCTATCGCAAAGCCTCGTTTACGTGGTACCCATTCTCTCATACTTGCTTTCCAAACAAATTTTGTTGGAAATTCGGCATATGTCAAATCTCTTGCCTCTGGGTATTTTTGATTTGCTATGAACCACGCCAGAAACATGGATTGGTTGACAGATTTTTTCTTCAAAATATTCTCAATAGGTTCATCTTCATCAAAAACACCAGCTCCTGATCCGGAAGATGAAATCCAAGTTTTTTCTACAGAAGTAGTACGAAAATGTGTAGGAAAAGCAAGAACCCGCCACAACGACTCGCATGCAATTATATATCTAATATAGAAATACGATAAACATAAATTAAAAACAACAATCGTAGATCTTAAAATGTAAAGACAGTTTAACTAAATTATTATAATGTAATTATTTAATTGTATAAACATAGTTTTTAATTTCATATACGATAGTATATATATTTGTCTAAGCGTATACTTTAATACTTTAGACTAATATTAATAGAATATTTTGTATTTTCGGTTCATGCACACATAGATACTCAATAATAATAATAAATAAAATAATGCCTGCAGTCGTAATATGTTTTGATTTCGTCTATGACGCCATCTTCATCTTCTTTATCCATTGCAGCTGAAGCATAATCAGGTCCCTTATGGATATATTTGAAAAGATACTTAACAGCTCGCGTTTGGATGCACCACTCGACATTCATATGCGCGTGATATTGAAGCATGAGGTTTCTATTGTAAGGTACAACATATCCACTGTCTAATCTGATTCCATTTTTCTCAATGAACCTACTGTGAGGGGTAAAACTCACACCTAAGTTTTAGATCATGTTTAATGTTTAGGAAAGGTTAGGGAAAGATAATCGCGGGCTGAATCCCGTAAGAACTTGTAGAATGAACTTCGATTTGTATTGATATAGTAGAAATGGGATGATTACAAAAGGTGATCTTTGATGAATACAAAGATTATAAGAGTGTTACAATAAGAATGTTTTGATGAATGTTGAGTAAAAAATGAGTTGAATCGGATCCTCTTCTTAGTCCTCGACCCTCTCTTTAAATAGCCTTGGGCTTCTTTGGGTTGTCTTCAACTGATCTCCGAGATCTTCTCCGCTTGAGGTGGAATCCGCAACAGCTTCCTCTTGACCGGGTCCTGCGCTTCTTCTTGTTATGACGCGAGCTTCCTCTTCGTCGTGACCTCTTTAGTTAGGATCCTTAACTTTCAGCCTTCGGCTCTAGCTTAGCTCTCTTTAGGTTTTGAACTCGCGATGGGCCTATCGCGGCCCATCATCATCTTCTATTATTTGATAATCAGCTACCGGACCATATTCGGGCCCAACAGTTGCCCCCAGCTCTCGAGATGAGGTTTCGTTATTTTCGGGAGCTGGACCTAGCCGCCCAAGCTAGATTCTCTTGTTGAGATCATGATTACTAGCTATCTCAACCGTATTTATCTTTATCTGATCGAACGGCTGTAATCTTTCTTTAATTAAATCGACGGCTTAGATTAAAGCGAGTTTGAAATTCAATTTCCGACTTTCGAGACGTGATGGGATATAAAGCTGAGAGAATTAACTACTTGTCTCTCCACTTCCTCCACGCCTCTCGACGGTTTCCAATCTCACACACAAGGATGAGTACGTCGATATTGCTCATCACATGGGTCAGGTATGAAGTCTATTTCAGCTTTTAGCTTTTTCTTTGGAAGATTTTTGCTAAATCGTTTTCTGTTTTCTGTAGCTGGCTGGTGCTATCAACATGGCTCAGTTCAAATTTAAGGACGCTGTACACAATGCCCCTAGTGCTGAGGAATTAGCCCAGGTCAAGAATTGGTCAAGGCCAACAAGACTGAGCTCAATCAGACTCGGGCTCTGATCTCGGATCTCCAAGCTGAGGTAAAGAGACTTGGCTCCAAGTGTGATGCTCAGCAAGGGACGATCGAGAGCCAGCTGATTGACCTCCAGGTGAAAAATAGGAAGATTGGGGATTTGGATGCTGCTCGGAAGATAGCCGAGTATGAAGTCAAGGAGCTGACTGCCACATCTCAGAGCAGCCAGAAGAACAAGGAAGCTGAGGTCAGGCTAGCCGTCCGGAGAGGAAAGAAGGAGGTAGCCGAAGCCTACAACAAAATTCTGGTTGTTGTCAAGGAGAAGTTCTCCAAGAAGAAGGACGAAGTCGACCTCCTGGTTCATGCTCAAGAGATTCAAGCCAACACCGAGCTCCTGAAAGACATGCTGGACGGCAAGATTAAGAGTACTCAAGACGAGTATGATCGCTTGGTGGCAATAATGCCGGAGGCTGTTGCGGCATACGAGAAGGCTCAGGTCTCGGACTTCTCGATCGGCAAGCTCCCTCTTCCCCAACTCTCTGAGAGCTCAGGTACTTTTGAGGTTAATATGTTTAATCTCTCCTTTTCTGGAGAGTTCGGTTCTAATTTGGGATTGGTGGGTTCTTACTCAGCCCCAGTCGAAGCCGCCTCTGGAGGTAGCGACAAGGAGATGGAGGAGGAGGTTCCTGAGGAGGAAGATCCAGCTGGTAAGGGAGCTGAGAAGAGCTCGGATGACAAGGAAGTTTAAGAGCTGAGGCTCTTTTATGTTTTCTAGGATTTCTGCCCGATGGGCTTTGTTTCATTTGTTTCTAAGACTTATAGCCTGAGGAGGCTTTTAAACCTTTGTTTAATTTCAAACTTGGTTTTCGTTTCATTTTGAGTTTTTGGCTTTAGTCGTGAAATATGACAACTTGATCATAATCGAATCTTATGATAAGTCTGGAAGACTTTAGTCGTTTTTAGTTCCTTAAGAGGAATTCTTGGAGTATCGAGATTAACTTAAGGTTTTTAGGAACCTAAGTTTAATTTGGACACCTTAGGTGGGGGTTCTTGGGAACCTGAATTTGTTTGTGGGATTTTAAGACCCGTTGAGACTTGCTTAGGATTTTAAGACCTTCTGAGGTTTGATAAGGATTTTAAGACCTTTGTGATTTGATGAGGATTTTAAAACCTTGGAGATTTGATAAGGATTTTAAGACCTTGGAGATTTGATAAGGATTTTAAGACCTTGGAGATTTGGTAAGGATTTTAAGACCTTGGGTCCAGGTTCGTCGAGACCTGATATTGCTTGAAGGATTTTAAGACCTTTTAGATTGTTAAGGATTTTAAGACCTTAGATCCAGGTTTGTAGGGACCTGAGCTAATCCGAAGGGTTTTTAGGACCCTAGGTCCATGTTTGCAGGGACCTGTTTTGTTAAGGAATTGAGATATCGAGAATAATTTCTTTATTGATAATTGGATACATGGTATCATAGTAATCATACAATTGCTGTATTATAACGATCATACATTTGCTGCCTGGGCTATGTGATTTTAATCAGACATATGCCCCCTTTGATTGTGGTGAACGAAGTGTTAATGAGGTTGGGGCTGCACTCATGACGGAGTTGCCTACGTACCCAGTCAAGGGATCAAGCCTAACGTAGTTCAGGAATTTTAGGTACCTAATGATAATATCTCTTAAGATTCGTGGCGTTCCACGATCTGATTTCAGGTACCCCGGTTCGCACCTTTCGGAGCTTGTAAACGCCAGGTCGTACCACGTGGATGATCTGGTAGGGACCTTCCCAGTTGGTTCCTAACTTCCCAACATCTGGTTCCTTGGTTCCTTCGAAAACTTTCCTAAGTACTAGGTCACCTACAGCGAACTGTCGGAGCCTGACTTTGGAATTGTACTGTCGTGCCATTGCTTGCTGATAGTTCTGAATGCGAATCAGAGATCGGTCCCGTCTTTCCTCGATTAGATCGAGGCTGTCAGTTAGCAGCTGATCATTAGCTGCGGGATTGGACGTGCAGAGTTCCCGGCGGAGGCTACCAGCAATGGTTTCAGCTGGAACGACAGCTTCCATCCCATATGCTAAGGAAAAAGGAGTTTCTTCTGTAGCTTTTCGTGGGGTGGTTCGACATGCCCAAAGTACTTCAAGTAACTTTTCTGACCAGAGTTCCTTCTGGGTTCCGAGGCGTTTCTTGAGGTTTGCTAATACTGATTTATTAGCAGCCTCCGCCTGTCCGTTTCCTTGAGGTCGGCGAGGTGATGAGAAGGTCAGGCGAATATTCCACTTGTCACAAAATATTTTGAAATCGTGGATATGAATTGTCCTCCATTGTCAGTTACGATTTCGTATGGGACGCCGTGTCTACACACGATTTCTTTCCACACAAATTGCTCGACCTCGACCCTGGTTACCTGTTGGAAAGCTTCAGCCTCTATCCATTTCGTGAAGTAGTCTGTTAGGACTAAGAGGAAGCGTAGCTTCTTCTTTCCACTTCCTGATTGTTGGGGTCAAAAACGGTTATCTCGAAATCAACGGCTAAAAATATTTATCATGCGCGGACTTTCCATAAGACAAGCGTCGAAAGCAAAACAAGTCGTACAGCTTAAAAACCTATGTTAAAGTCGATCGTTCTTCTTTTACACGATGAACTTTACGAGAAAACCAACTCAGATTTAGTCGTAAAACTTCGATAATACAATCAAGAAGAACCGAGAGACATTAGGTCCGTAGCTGAGATGACACGACCATACGAAAATATACGGAAGAAACGGGAAGTGATCTAAGTTTGGATAGGCCGAACGACAAGGAATCCGCCTTGAAACTTCAAAGGGCCCGTTCTCTCAAACCGTGAGGACCCAGAGAACGATCAAGATATCAAATCGAAGCCCTCGTCGAGACGCACGTGCTGGTCCTGGCCGCCGCCGGCTAGCCCCCGTACTGGTCCTGGCCGCCGGGCGGCTAGCCCCCGTGCTGGTCCTGGCCGCCGGAAAACTTCAAAGAGCCCGTTCTCTCAAACCGTGAGGACCCAGAAAACGATCAACATATCAAATCGAAGCCCTCGTCGAGACGCACGTGCTGGTCCGTAGCCGCCGGGCGGCTAGCCCCCGTGCTGGCCGTGGCCGCCGGCGGCTAGCACCCGTGCTGGCCGTGGCCGCCGGGCGGCTAGCCCCGCGCTGGCCGTGGCCGCCGGCGGCTAGCGCCCGTGCTGGCCGTGGCCGCCGGGCGGCTAGCCCTGTGCTGGCCGTGGCCTCCGGCGGCTAGCGCCCATGCTGGCCGTGGCCGCCGGGCGGCTAGCCCCGTGCTGGCCGTGGCCGCCGGCGGCTAGCGCCCGTGCTGGCCGTGGCCGCCGGGCTGCTAGCCCCGTGCTGGCCGTGGCCGCTGGCGGCTAGCGCCCGCGCTGGCCATGGCCGCCGGGCGGCTAGCCCCGTGCTGGCTCGGGTCGTCGGATGACAAGCTTCCGTGCATAAGTTCTAGGCCCCGGCCGTCAGAAGTCTGTACTTTGCGTCTTTCCCAAGTTTTCGCGGAACGAATCTTTGAGATTCCGCGTACAAAACTCCCGCTCTTACTCCAAACTAAGATCGTCGGAAACGCTTCGGAAACTCGTAAGATATCAACGGGAAGGAAGATCTTAAATTCTTCATGCGAAACAGTGATGGTTATCTTAAGACACCACTCATCTCAACTCTACGAAGGATTGAAGATCTTCCGAAGAAATCGTAGAAAACAACGGAAGTCCTAGAAACGACCCGAAAGGGATCAAACGCGATCGGACAGTCCGCTTACGATTGTCTGAGATAGATACGACGATTTACGTTTATCTTCACATAACAAGATAAATGCTAAATTTCCAGAAGGATAAATGTCAAGTTTCCCGAAGATAAATGTCAAGTTTCCCGATAAACATGAAGGCCGACGAAAATGGAAAAAGCTCTCTTCGCGGCCCAAAAGGAGAATAGACCGTCATAAGAAGGAGTATATAAAGGAGCTTTGGGAGAGGAGGAAAGGCAGAGCGAAAATCATTAAGAGAGAGAGAAATCCAAGATTGGAGACTTAGAGAGCTCCTGTTAGGTTAAGAACTTAGAATTCAGGCGGTAAACTAGCAAGGTAGGACCTAGAACGTCCGGCCGCCTCTCGTTCTATTTTCATCTTGTCCGCAGGCTCCTGTCTCTCTCGGAAGGATCTAACAATCCTTTTACTTAGAGCTCCGCACATAGAAACCCTAGGCATTATTCTCGACATGCCCGTTTTTATGACTAACGCTCGTACTAGACGAACTCCGCCAGGCTGTTCGATCTCTTGTTCAAACCCTTCCAACTGAACTACGTCCGAGTTGATCCTCGAAAGGGGTACGTAGGCAGCCTTCCTTAAGGTCCAGTCCCAAATCTCAATAAAACCTTTCCGCATTTATTTGATCACTTGTCGTTGGTTGTCGCAGAGAATCCGGACCTTCAGGGAAAGTTAGGTTTACTTAGCTTTCCTCCGTTTTACTTAATCAAAATCGACAGTGCGAATTTCGGTTCTCACACTGATGCTACTAATGGTCCCACGATATCCATGGACCATCTCATAAATGGATAAGGGGCGGATATGTTGGATAGCTTTTCCGCAGGTTGGTGTATAATCGGTGCATGCCTCTGGCATTTGTCGCATGAAGAGGAATAGGCCTCGCAATCTGCAATAATGGTAGGCCAGAAATATCCTTGTCTTTTGATTCTGATGGCTAGAGCTCTTCCTCCAGAGTGGTTCCCGCAGGAACCATCGTGCATTTCCTTCATGAGTCTCATAGCAACGAGGCCATGGACGCATTTTAGGTAAGGTCCGGAAATGCTTCGTTTGAGGAGGATAGATTCAGTTACGCAATATCTCTTAAGCTTTGAGCTTTCGAGCCTCCCATTTATTGGGTGGAGTCTTTCCTTCTAGGATGTATTGCGTGATTGGAATTCTCCAATCCTCTCTCCTTACAACTTTGTTATGAAGAGACGAGGGAGGTTCCTGTTCAGGACCTGGTGTTGTGGTGCCCCCGGAGGTATTGGTAGGATTGGGTTCCAGGGAGTCTGAATTCCGAGGAATTCCTTCCGTGATTTGGAGAGCTGAACGGCTTCTAGTTTTGACTCTGCAGACGAGTGAGTCTGAGTTGGTGCCCCGGGGGTATTCTTGAGATCAGGCTCCAGGGAGTCTGAATTTCGAGGAATACCTTCCGTGATTTGGATTGTGTTCCCGGAGATATGCTTTTTAGAGCTGCATATTCTGGTTTTTGGGAACCAAAATGTTGTGAAAACTTGGGTAGCTACCGTTTCAGGGCAGGTACCCTCGGGTTGCTCTGTTAGTTTGCTCTCTTTCTCAGCTTTAGTAGCTATGTCGATGCTTGGTTTTCGATTCCTTCTACGGGTATGATCCGTTTTACGAGGGGGTCTGACGTGGAAGCTAAAGCAGCCAACGCATCTGCTGAGGAGTTCTCTCCTCGTGGGATCCTTGTTAGCTCGAATTTGTCGAACTGTCTGGTGAGGTTCTGGACGGCTTCGAGATATGCCCCCATTCTTTCGTCCCTTGTTTCATATTCTCCGTGAAACTGGCTAGCTACTAGCTGTGAGTCACTATAAGCGTTTAGTTCTCGAATTCCGAGACTTAGGGCGAGTTTCAACCCTACGATTAGTGCTTCATATTCAGCATCGTTGTTTGAGGCGCTGAATCCGAGCCTATATGACTGCTCAATGGTTTCTCCTGCTGAAGAAGTTAGCCTTAGACCGACGCCGGAGCCCTGTTTTGACGAGGCTCCGTCGACATACAGGCTCCACTTCGGAGATTCCATTTCAGAGTCTAATTGCTCGGATGCTAGTTCAATGACAAAGTCGGCAAGGACCTGAGCTTTCGCTGCTGCTCGAGGTCTATACTCAATATCGTATTCAATGAGCTCTATGGCCCATTTGGCCAACCGCCCGGACTGGCTAGGGCTGTGCAATATCATTCGTAATGGTTGTGAGGTCATTACGACGATTGAATGCAATTGGAAGTAAGGTCGCAGCTTTCTAGCAGCTGTTACGACTGCTAGAGCTAGCTTTTCCATTGCAGGGTACCTTGTTTCGGCATCTATCAAACTCTTACTGGTGTAATAGACAGGTCTTTGTTCGTTTTGTTCCTCTCGTACCAGAACGCCGCTAACTGCAGCAGTCGACACAGCGAGGTACAAGTACAATGGCTCTCCTACTACTGGTTTAGATAGGATCGGAGGTTCGGAGAGGTAAGCTTTCAATTGCTTGAAGGCTTCCTCGCATTTCTCGTCCCATAAGAACTTCTTATTATTTCTTAGAAGCTTGTAGAATGGGAGACACTTATCGGTGGACTTGGATATGAATCGATTTAATGCCGCGATTCGTCCAGTCAATCTCTGTACCTCTCTAGTTGTCCTAGGTGACGGCATTTCTAAGAAGGTTGCTATCTGCTGCGGATTGGCTTCAATGCCTCTTTCGGTTACGAGGTAGCCTAGGAACTCGCCCGAGGGTACCCCAAAGGTACATTTAGTGGGATTGAGCTTCATATCGTACTTGTTAAGGATATCGAAGCATTCTCTTAAATGGGCGATATGGTCTTCTCCAGCTGAGGACTTGACTAGCATATCGTCAATATAGACCTCCATGGTTTTTCCAAGTTGCCCAGCAAACATCTTATTTACTAGCCTCTGGTAGGTAGCTCCCGCATTCTTTAATCCGAATGGCATAACCTTGTAACAATAGGTTCCTCGTTCGGTTATGAATGCAGTTTTCTCCTGGTCATCAGGATCCATCATGATTTGGTTGTATCCTGAGAAGGCATCCATAAAGGATAGGAGTCGATGGCCAGCTGTTGCTTCAACCAGGCGGTCGATGTGAGGTAACGGGAAGCTGTCTTTAGGACAAGCTTTGTTCAGGTCTGTGAAGTCTACACAGATTCTCCATTTCTCGTTTTTCTTCTTTACCACTACTGGGTTGGCTAACCAGTCGGGGTAATGTACTTCTCGAATGGACCCAGCTTTCGTAAGTCGGTCAACTTCATCGTTAACAGCTTGAGCCTTCTCGAGGCCTAGCTTGCGACGCTTTTGTTTGATCGGTTTGAAAGTAGGGTCTACTTTTAGCTTATGGGTGGTGACGTTCGGATCTATGCCTTTCATGTCGCTGGTGGACCATGCAAAGGTTTTGACATTGCTTTTCAGAAAATCAATGAGCTCCTTTTTTGTTTCAGGAGGTAGCTCGGATCCGATGCTCACCTGTCTTTCGGGATCTGAGTCATCAATGCAAACTTTTTCAGTGAGGTTCTTGGGGGGACCTCGGATATTTTGTTGCATTTCGCGACCCTCCTGGATCTGTAATTGCTATTGGGGGGATTTTTTGAGGATTTCGAATCCTCCCAAATAGCAGATCCTGGATATCTTCTGGCTACCGTGTATGGTAGCTATCCCTTCGGGTGTTGGGAATTTTACGCATTGATGGTACGTTGAGGCTACTTCCTTCATTTTGTGAATACAGGATCTTCCCAGGATCGCATGGAACGGGGAAGGTCTGTCGATGACTACTAAGTTGGTCATTTTCATTATTCCGCCAGCTATGACTGGGAGCTTGATAGTTCCCAATGAGGTAGCTGTTTCTCCGGAGAAGCCTACGAGGTTAGCTTTTTGGCCAATAATTTCGTAGTCGTCTATTTCCATCCCTTTTAGGGTGTTATAGAAAATGAGGTCGACGGAGCTTCCTCTGTCTATCATGAGCTTAGGGACCTCGTATCCTGCGATGTTCAGTGTGACGATCAACGCATCATCGTGAGGTCTGTCAAGGTTTGAGGTCTCGCTCTCCCAGAAAGAAATCTTAGTATTGGATTCATGGTTAGGAGGTTTAGGTCCAGTGTTAGACACAACCTTCCGCACATGATTCTTAATGGAATTGACGGAGTCTTGACATATGTCTGATCCTCCAAGGATACAGTCTACCCTCGAGTCGGGGCTCGATTGAGGGACGGTTTGCTCAAGAGAGCTTCGACTTGTAAACTTTTTCCTTGGGGGAATTTCCCAAGAATCATGTCGACTCTTTTCTTGGGAGCTGGAGGTGGCGAATCGGTCTCCTTTTCAGGTGACCTCTCGCGTTTCGGGGAAGTGTCCCTGGAACCTCTTTTCTGATAAGGTGATGGTTTTTTAAGGTCCACGCCCTTTATTTCTCCGGCTGCGAATTTAGCTGCCAGCTGACGTTGGAGGTCCCAAAATTCCTCGGTTGAGTGCCCTTCGCGATCGTGATAAGAGCAACTTTTGCCTTTATCAAAGCCTTTTGACCAGGGAGTTTTGTTTGCTGCTGCAACAGGTTTCTCTTCCTTGTCTTCCTCGATTGCGTAGGAATGTTCTCCCTGAGTCTGATTATTTCGGGGGTTACCCTTTTTGTGAGGTCCCTTAGTCTCAGAGGATTCACCTTTTGAGTGATTCTGAGGTTTCTTATGGAGTTTATCCAGTGCAGCTGTCTCCTCCTCCAGAGTAATATATTTGGTGGCTCTATGAAGAGCGTCGTCGATAGTTGGAGGAGTATTGAGTGTTAGCTCTGACCAGAATTTCGATTTATAGATCAAACCTCTCCTAAGAGCCTCGATGGCGACTAGGTCGTTAGGATTCGAGAGCTTAGTTCTTATTGCCCTGAATTTCTCGATGTACACTCGTAGTGAGCCCCCCATTCCTTGACTGACCTTCCAAAGGTCGGCCTCAGAGGCTTGCTTCAGGATATGGGTTGAGTACTGCTTCATGAAGGCGTTAGTTAATTGATCGAAATTGTCTATCGAGGCTGGCTCGAGACCGGAGAACCACTCAAGGGCTGTTCCGACCAAATTTTCAGCGAATGTCCTGCAGTAACCTGCTTCACATTCTTCCTGTGTGAAATGGGCTTTAGCGATTGCCAATCGGAAAGCTCTCAAATAGGCCTTCGGGTCGGAGGTCCCATCATACTCGGGAATTCTGATTTTTTGGGTATCTCTTATGTGAGAGCTGGCAATTCTGTCCGTGAATGGAGTTCCACGAGTTTCCTTGATCAAGCTATCGATTTCGGGAGCTGAGCTCGTAGCTTTATGGACTTGAGCTCCCAATTTTTGGAGAGCTGCGTGAGTTCGTTCCATATATCTACGGATAGCTTCGGGTCCCTCTAAAGGAAGGATGTTTGGGTCGTTAGCAGGTACCCGACGGGCAGGTTCCTGACGGAATCGAGTTTGCTCATCCTCCCATGCGGTTGGAGGGCTAGATCGCTCACCAGCTCTGGGGTTATCGGAATCTATCCTTTGATAACTGTCCCCATTCGGGATCGAGCTTCTGGTTTGATAAACCGAAGCTGACGCTCTGCCCCCAGATGGGAAGGATATTCCTGCTCCGGGCCTAAGATCAGGCGGCGGAGGAGGTAAGCGAGTACTCCTGTCAGTAACCTGACCGGGTGTGGAACTAGTTGTCGCTATGTTACTTCCCATAGCACTGGTGTTAGGTGGATTAAACACGGGGGCTGTCCCAGTATGAGGTGTCTGGAAAGCAGATCCGCGTCCTTCCGGAGCAGTGCTATCAGGGGAAAAGTTTAAACGTCCTCGGGGGAATGAGGGATCGGTTAATCGATCATGAGAAATGGCCCCCGGAGCTTGACGTTGCGGTGGTTGGGTTGTTGAGTTTAGAGATCTAGTTATCTCTTCGAATCGTTGCTGACGAACAGTCAGCTGATGCATCGTGCGCTCACTTTCCTGAGCTCTGTCCACTAACTGCATCATCATCTGGCGAATCTCAGAGAGCTGAGCCTCCGTTTGATTCGGAATGGCTTGCTGCTAAGGATTCTCGGTGATCGGGAGCCCGGAGGTGGTTCCACCTGATGATAATACCCCCGGTTGTAGTTTGGCTCGTTCGAGCGCCAGCCGGAAGCTGTTGCCCAGATCGGTGGTCGCCACGTCGAGGCTCTGTGATTACAGGACTAGAGCCTACGTCGTTCGGTGAGCCATCGCTCTGAATCGGGAGGTTAAGGTCAGACGGGTTTGTTGTCTGATCGGTAGGATTCATCCTCAAGTTAGAGTAAGGGATTCGATTGTTTCTTCCCCACAGACGGCGCCAATTGTGAGGGGTAAAACTCACACCTAGATTTTAGATCAGGTTTAATGTTTAGGAAAGGTTAGGGAAAGATAATCAGGGGCTGAATCCCGTAAGAACTTGTATTGTATTGATATAGTAGAAATGGGATGGTTACAAAAGGTGATCTTTGATGAATACAAAGATTATAAGAGTGTTACAATAAGAATGTTTTGATGAATGTTTAGTAAAAAATGAGTTGAATCGGATCCTCTTCTTAGTCCTCGACCCTCTCTTTAAATAGCCTTGGGCTTCTTTAGGTTGTCTTCAACTGATCTCCGAGATCTTCTCCGCTTGAGGTGGAATCCGCAACAGCTTCCCCTTGACCGGGTCCTGCGCTTCTTCTTGTTATGACGTGAGCTTCCTCTTCGTCGTGACCTCTTTAGTTAGGATCCTTAACTTTCAGCCTTCGGCTCTAGCTTAGCTCTCTTTAGGTTTTGAACTCGCGATGGGCCTATCGCGGCCCATCATCATCTTCTATTATTTGATAATCAGCTACCAGGCCATATTCGGGCCCAACACCTACCATCAATACGACGCATGTAAGCTGGTAATCCATTTGCGTCAATCGATGTCCTGATGTTCAGTCGTTTCGGAAACATCTTAGAACATTTACCGTTAACCATATATACATTATCCTTCTTTGCTGGACCGCAAGGACCATGCATCATACAATCCCCAACGATTGCATACAGGTCTGGATCTACCGTCTTGTCCGGTATCTCAGCCGATATAGTAGTGTCTATATGATCAGCTGTTGGAAATTTGGCTCCATTTTGCATGAAGACGAGAATATGAGCGTGTGGCATTCCTCTTTTCTGAAACTCAATCGTGTACATTACTGACAAAACACAAAAGAAATCATTTAAAACATTTTAACTGATGAAAATACTATCTAAAGTAGTTCTTTGAAAAACAAAACAAAAAACACCGGCATCACTGGAGAAAATTTGTTAGGATATTTACCTGCAGAAACTGGGCCAAATAAGGAGCCGTCTTTTTTTGTCAAAAACTCGATAATAAGATTATCGAGTTTCATCTTGAAAACTCTGCACAATATTTCATGTCTGTCTTCGGTGGTAAGGTTATATTTTTTCAGATACCTTGTAACTTCAGGCCATTTTGGATTGCACGTAAAATTGATGAAAAGATATGGAAATCCATAGTACTTGCACAGAGCCATGGCATCGTAGTAATGCTGCTTCATATACCGTTTTCCTCCGGTGAAAGTTGCTGGGATGAAAATTCGGCTCCTTTGCTCAGCCATCTTAGCTCCGCCTTTTGCAGCTGCCTTCTGGATTGCATCATAACTAACTGACCGGAGTTTTTTCTGATTCAGCCACAAGTAACGCAGTCTACTCGATTCTATCATTATGTAGGCGTCCACAAGGAACTGATGAAACAATATGCCTGATCTCGTAATCGTGGGTGCTTCCCCCTTCCTCTCTAAAATGCGAAATGCAAAGTATTCACGCATTGTTACATTTTTGCGTTTTCTCCCAGCCATGTCTTCAAAACCAATTGGAATATTTAATCGAAAACCATCCTCTCCATATGGAAACAATAGTGGATACTGCAGAGGCAAATACGCCGGATGTAATTCACTTATCCTTTGCAACTTTTCACTTGTACTCTCTAGAACAATATCTCGAGGCTCCATATTTAAAACAAAATCTCCAGGTATCAAAGCAGCAACTTCATTTGCAGTGGGCAGATTATGGGTCCGTCCATCAGATTGCCGACTTTCAATCAACCTCATCTTATAACCTGTTGATCCTTCCACGTCGAACCTATCTCTTGCAGACCTAAAAGCCTTAACATGAGGATTATACTGATCTAACATATTCTGCAGAAGAAGAACAAGTGGTTCTCTTAGTTTCTTAGCGCTAGCTCCGTCAGACCTGGACAGTATAGTAAGAATCAAAACTAAGTTAACAAATTGTAGACAAACATGCAAAATCCTAAAATATAATCATAGTAAGTTCAAAAAGTCTACAAAATTACCCGGCATAAGCGTCAAGTCTATTTTTTATCTCATTTAAAGTATCAATGATATACAGGTGGGAGAATTTTGGAGCTTGTCCAGGCTCGGGAACTATATCACCAATACGATGATAGTTCTCACCAGACATTCGGAAAACAAATGGTCCACGACCATTGTTAATAGAATGATCTATCTTCCCCCCAAGTGATGTGAAAGAGAACATCATATTGTAAGCTCGTATAAACTCTCGATAATGTTTACTTAATTCGTCGTCTTTGCATAACAAATACATTAACTCCATTGGAGGATTCGCGAGCCGAGGAAGCACAACTTTACCATGTTTACAACACATTAAGAAGACAGGTTTCTTGCTACGACGGCGTTTTGCAATTCTTTCACCATACCACATGTATGCTTGACAAAACCTACAATTCCAAACTGGATCTCCTTCGTCGTAATAACCTGTATAAAAAATGACATGATTAGTATAAAAACTAACTAATAAATTGTTATTTATTATCAACAGACATTGTACAATTTTGAAGACATCACCGTTTTTTTGTAACCCGATAGTAATAGATGAAGTTACGGTATGATTTTCTTGTTGTGGGATATGTTGTGGTGATGGATTTATCAAAGACTCTCCACCAGGATAGCCATTGTAAGTCTGATTCTCGTCATCTTCATCTTCATTTTCAGACTCACTCTCCATTTCATATCGATTATTATAAGCTGCGTAAAAAAGTATATCACAACATATAAAATCAAATATCATCAATGAATATAAATTTGAGTCTAAGTATCTAGATGGAAAAGACTTTCTACCTTCAGGATGATCCTGTACGATGAACCTTGGTGGAAGAATGAATTCATTTGTTTTGTTTTGGTTTGGACATTGAGTAGCTGCAAAAGATTGATTTAAACATATAAACGAATGTAAGTATGTTAGAAAGTGCTGAAATTGGTACACAGCTACAACATTTAAAACAATACCTTCAGGATTTGAATCTGTTTCAAACAATGGTGGAAGACCAGAACTCGATGGTCCTGCAATGTTCGAACCTGGTCTTGCTGTTTTTGGAAATGTTTAAGTTTAGTCGCACTTTAGATATAGTACAATACATTATATATGCATTCATTATTATTTAAAACCCGTTGTTACTTTTCTTTTGTTTAGTCTTTGAATTCACCGATGGAGGTGATCCAATTATCTTATGTTTCCTGAAGAAAATGTTGGTACTCCCGATAATAGATTCTTGATTACCAATTGAAGCTAAAAGATAACATTGTTTTATTATAAGAAAGTTTTTATCAATCAGAGTCCATTTGCTTTACTATTTCTTTAAAATAATACTACTTCAAAAATAACTTATGTTATCTGCCATGATTAGTTACCGGTTCCTATACTCGATGGGTCCATGTTGGTTACAGAGCCAATGCCATTTGAAATATTTAGTGAAGTTTGGGTTGAAGTATAAGAACCTGCAGACGTAAGTACAATAACCTTTAGAAATAAGTAATGTAGTATCGAGAAATGTTTGCATAGTTTTTCTGTAGTATTATCGTAAGTATCACTGGAAAAGAAACTATTACCGATATTTGGTACAACTGATGGCTTGGTTGGCTTGAAAATCCTTGTCACAGTTTAATTAAACGTAGATCACTGTCAGAAATGTTTTGTTCTTTGGCAGATTAACAAAAATCAACGTGGGGAAAATCAAACCGCAAAGAGAATAACCTCTATTTGAGGTAGTAAGGCCTATTGTTCTTTTGTTATTCAGTATTTCCTTTCTCGCAGATCTAGCTTACTGTGTTAATCCAGGTTTAGGCTCCGATGGCTGTGGATTAATGGGTCGAAATACTTGATTCGTAACATTATGAAAGGGCGTTCGAAAAAGATTGATTGTTGTTTCTGGTGAAACATTTGTGATGGACGACTTTTGTGTTATATTCTCCGTTGGAGTATTCTCTTTGTCATTTATACCTATGTTATGAAAGTGTGGTAGCAAATAGGAAAAATATTAAAAGTTTGTTACTTCAGAATGTGTACCAAATTCTTATGAAATATATTTGTTCAAGAGAATTTATGTTATTTGTATCAATTTGCCATACCAATCGGGTATACTCAGTTATATATTCAGCAGTATGAAAATTATAATAAAATGATAAAGGTTTATATTTATTTTAAGAAAAACATACCAATTTTTTTAATCTTCGGTGGTTTTTTCCCACTGTCTGTTGTTGGGCCCAAATATGACCCTCTAACTAGTGATAGACAATAAGAAATGATAACGGGCCGCGAAAGGCCCATCATGAATTCAATCTTCAAGAACAGCTAAGTCAGATCTGGAGGCTGTGAGCTGGAGATGTTCATCAGAGAGGTCAAGGAAAAGAGGCAGCTCGTTGAAAAGTAAACAGGCGCAGGACCCGGTCAAAGAGGTAACTCGTGGACAAATAAATAGGCGCAGGACCCGGTCAAAGGGGAGCTGTTACAAATCCCTCAAATCACGGAGGAGATATCGGGAACCAGTTGGCTACGATCAAGCGGGACCTGAGGCTATTTAAAGAGAAAGCAAATCAAGAAAGAGGATCTATTCAACTTTTATCTGCATTCTTACGATTATTCACATCATCTCTTAAACATTTCCTTATCTTTGTAATCATCAAGAGAAACATCTTTTGTAACCATTCTTTACCACATTATCAATACAAATCAAATTCATTCCATAAGTTATTACGGGATTCAACCCGCGTTATCCTTCCCTAACCTTTCCTAAACATAAAACCTGATCTAAAATCTAGGTGTGAGTTTTACCCCTCACAATTGGCGCCGACTGTGGGGAAGAAACAATGGAATCCCTTACTCCAACTTAAGGATGAATCCAGTCGATCAGACAACAAATTCATCTAACCGATGAACAGTATCCCGATGAACAGTACTCGGATGAACAGTACTGGAAGAACAGTATCTCGGTGAACAGTATCTCGATGAACAGTATCCCGATGAACAGTATCCCGATGAACAGTACTCGGATGAACAGTACTCGGATGAACAGTATCTCGATGAACAGTATCTCGATGAACAGTATCTCGATGAACAGTATCTCGATGAACAGTATCTCGATGAACAGTATCTCGATGAACAGTGCTGGAGCAGCCAACACGAGAACCTCCAGTGGGATCGATCCAGGGCTCCCAGCCCTCGTTACCCCTCAGCACCAACCTGCTCCGAACCAGACGGAGGCTTAGCTCTCTGAGATCCGTCGCATGATGATGCAGCTGGTAGAAAAAGCTCAAGAAGGTGAGCGTACAATGCAACAGCTAGCCGCTCGGCAGCAACGATTCGAAGAGGTCACTAGATCTCTAACCGCAACAACCCAACCACCGCAACGTCAGGGCTCGGGAGTTACCTTCCGGGATCGAATAACTGACCCCTCGTTCCCTCGAGGACATCTAGACTTTTCTCTTGATAACACTGGTTCAGGAGAGAACATGGACCTGCTTTCCAAACGCCTCGTGATAGGACATCGCCTGTGTTTAGTCCACCCCTCACCAGCGCTATGGGAAGCAACCTAGCATCAACTAGCTCTTTATCCGATCAGGTTACTGGTCGAAGTGCTCGCTTACCTCCTCCACCACCTAGCATTAGGTTGGGAGAAGGAGTATCCAATCCGTCCGGGGGCAGAACATTAGCTCCGGCGTTTCAGGCCAGAAACCTAAACACGAACCCGGATGAAAGGACGGATGCTGATCCTTCAGCTCGCCACACAAACCCGACTCGTCAAAATAACCCAAGGGCCGGTGGGTAAGACAGCCCACCAAGCGACTGGGGGAATGATCGAACACGATTCCATCAGGGACCTGTCCGTCAGGTATCTAATGATGACCCGACTGTCCTTCCTTTAGAGGGACCTGAGGCTATTCGCAGATATATGGAGCGAACTCACGCAGCTCTCCAAAAATTGGGAGCTCAAGTTCACAAGGCAACGAGCTCAGCTCCCAAAATCGAGAGCTTGATTGAGGATACCTGTGGAAGTCCATTCACTGACAGAATTGCCAGCTCTTACGTAAGAGATACCCGAAAAATTAAGATCCCCGAATACAACGGGACCTTGGTCCCGAAGGCCTACCTAAGAGCCTTCCGGCTAGCTATCGTGAAGGCTCACTTCACGAAAGAAGAATGTGATGCAGGTTATTGCAGGACATTCGCCGAAAACCTGGTCGGAACAGCCCTCAAATGGTTCTCTGGTCTTGAACCAAATTCAATTGACAGTTTCGACCAGTTAAGTAATGCGTTCATGAAGCAATACTCGACTCACATCCTAAAAGCAAGCATCCGAGGCTGACCTCTGGAAAATTAAACAAGGAGTGAGAGACTCGCTACGAGCCTACATCAAAAAATTCAGAGCAGTAAGAACTAAGCTCTCGAACCCCAATGATCTAGTTGCCATCGAGGCTCTCAGGAGAGGTCCCTGGTATAAATCAGAACTTTGGTCGGAGCTAACGCTCAATCCTCCCCCAACTATCGACGATGCTCTTCATAGAGCCTCCAAATATGTTAACCTGGAAGAGGAAACAGCTGCACTGGATAAACTCTACAAAAAATCCCAGAGTCATTCGAAAAACGAAACCTCGGAAGCAAGAGGACCTCATAAAAAGGAGAACTCTCGAAATAATCAGACCTAGGGGGAACACTCCTATGCAATCTAGGAAGATAAGGAAGGAAAACCTGTCGCCGCAGCAAATAAAACCCCTTGGTAAAAAGGACATGATGAGAACAAACATTGCTCTTACCATGATCGGAAAGGGCACGCAACCGAGAAATGTTGGGACCTCCAACGACAACTGGCAGTTAAATTTGCTGCCAGAGAAATAAAGGGCTTGGACCTCAAGAAACCACAGCCCTACCAGAAAAGAGGTCCCAGAGATACCTCACCGAAACGAGAAAGGTCTCCTGAAACGAGAAAGGTCTCCTGAAATAGATGGGTACAAAATCGTTGACCAGAAAGCTAGCTTCATAGGCTTTTCCGGAGAAACAGCTACCTCATTGGGAACTATTAAGCTCCCAATTATAGCTGGCGGAATCATGAAAATGATGAATTTCGTAGTCATCGACAGACCTTCCCCGTTTCACGCGATCCTAGGAAGACTTTGGATCCATAAGATGAAAGCAGAAGCTTCAACTTATCACCAATGTGTGAAATTCCCGACACCTGAAGAGATATCTACCGTGCATGGTAACCAAAAGATCTACAGGATCTGTTACCTGGGAGGATTCGAAATTCTCAAAGAATCACCCCAATAGCAATTACAGATTCAGGAGGGTCGTGAGATACAACAGAATATTCGAGGTCCCCCTAAGAACCTCACCGAGCAAGTCAGTATTGACGACTCAAATCCTGAAAAGCAAGTGAGTATCAGATCCGAGATACCTCTCGAGACTAAGAAGGAGCTCATCGACTTTCTAAAAAGCAACGTCGGAACCTTTGCATGGACCACCAGTGACATGAAGGGTATAAACGCCGACGTCACTACTCACAAGCTTAATGTAGACCCCACTTTCAAACCGATCAAACAAAAGCGTCGCAAGCTAGGCCTAGAAAAGGCTCAAGCTGTTAACGACGAGGTTGACCGACTTAGGAAAGATGGGTCCATTCGTGAGGTACATTACCCAGACTGGCTAGCTAATCCAGTAGTTGTAAAAAAGAAGAACGGGAAATGGAGAATCTGCGTAGATTTCACCGACCTAAATAAAGCTTGTCCCAAAGACAGCTTCCCGTTACCTCACATCGATCGTTTGGTCGAGGCCACTGCTGGCCACCAGCTCCTGTCCTTCATGGATCCCGACGATCAAGAGAAAATCGCATTCATAACTGAACGAGGGACCTATTGCTATAAGGTCATGCCATTCGGTTTAAAAAATGCAGGAACTACCTATCAAAGGCTAGTGAATAAAATGTTCGCTGGCCAGCTCGGGAAAACCATGGAGGTCTATATTGATGATATGCTAGTCAAATCCTCAATTGGAGAAAACCATATTTCCCACCTAAGGGAATGCTTCGATATCCTCAACAAATACGATATGAAGCTCAACCCTGCTAAGTGCACCTTCGGGGTACCTTCAAGCGAGTTTCTCGGCTACCTCGTAACCGAAAGAGGCATCGAAGCCAACCCGAAACAGATAGCTACCTTTCTGGAAATGTCGTCACCTAAGACAACCAGAGAGGTACAGAGATTGACTGGACGAATCGCAGCATTAAATTGATTCATATCCAGGTCCACCGATAAGTGCCTTCCATTCTACAAACTTCTAAAAAATAATAAGAAGTTCTTATGGGACGAAAAGTGCGAGGAAGCCTTCAAACAATTGAAAGCTTACTTCTCCGAACCTCCGATCCTGGCTAAACCAGTATGGGAGAACCGTTATATCTTTATCTCGCCGTAACAACCGCTGCAGTTAGTGGTGTGCAGGTACGAGAAGAGCAAAACGAGCAAAGACCTGTCTATTATACCAGCAAGAGTCTGATAGACGCCGAAACTAGATACCCTACTATGGAAAAACTAGCTCTAGCTGTAGTAATAGCTGCCAGAAAATTGTAACCTTATTTCCAATCGCACTCAATCGTCGTAATGTCTTCACAACCATTGCGAACAACTTTGCACAGCCCTAGCCAATCATAACGATTTGCTAAATGGGCAATAGAGCTCAGTGAATACGATATCGAGTATAGACCTCGAGCAGCAGTAAAAGCTCAGGTCCTTGCCGATTTCATAATCGAGCTAGCTTCCAAACAACTAGACTTGGAAACGGAAGCTCCGAAGTGGAGTCTGTACATTGACGAGCCTCGCCAATACAAGGTTCCGGCATCGGTCTAAGGCTGACCTCCTCAGCTGGAGAAACCATCCAACAATCCTACAGGCTCGGATTCAGCGCTTCTAATAACGAGGCTGAATACGAAGCATTAATTGCAGGATTTAAACTCGCCCTAAGCCTCGGAATTCGAGAGCTGAACGCTTATAGTGATTCACAGCTAGTAGCTAGCCAGTTCCACGGCGAGTATGAAACAAGGGACGAAAGAATGGGGGCATACCTCGAAGTTGTCCGGGACCTCACTAAGCAGTTCAACAGATTTGAACTAACGAGGATCCCACGAGGAGAGAACTCCTCAGCAGACGCGCTGGCTGCTTTAGCGTCAACATCAGACCCCCTCATAAAACGGATCATACCCGTAAAGGGAATCGAAAAGCCAAGTATCGACATAGCTACCAAAGCTGAGATCGATAGCAAGCCGAAAGAGCAAACGAAAGGTAGCTACCCCCAGACGGTAGCAACCCAAGTTCTTACAACGTACTGGTTCCCAAAAACCAGAATTCGTAGCTTTAAAAAGCATACCTCCGGGGGCAAGATCCAGATCTCGGATTCACCTGTCCACGCAGCCAGGACCAGGAGTCGTTCTGCTTTTGAAATCGCATCCGAAGAAACGACCCAGACTCCGGAGAACAACCCCAGAACTGGAGATATTCCTCAAAATTCAGACTCCTTCGAGCCTAATCCGACCAATATCTCCGGGGGCAATAAGACATCAGGTCACGACACTCAGGGACCTGAACAAGACACATCAGGTCACGACACTCAGGGACCTGAACAAGACCCGCCCTCATCTCTTCATGACAAAATCATTGGGAGAGAGGATTGGAGAATACCGATCATGCAGTACATCTTGTAGGGTAAGATCCCCCCCAATAAGTGGGAGGCCCAAAAACTCAAAGCATTAAGCGCAAGATACTGCATAATCGAGTCAGCCCTCCATAAACGAAGCATTTCCGGACCTTACATAAAATGCGTCCATGGCCCCGATGCTATCAATCTTATGAAAGAAATGCACGCATGCTCCTGAGGAAACCACTATGGGGGCAGAGCTCTAGCTATCCGAATCAAAAGACAAGGCTATTTCTGGCCCACCATTATCGCTGACTGCGAGGTTTACTTCTCTTCATGTGATAAATGCCAAAGGCATGCACCGATTATACATCAGCCTGCGGAAAAATTATCCTCAATATCCGCTCAGTACCCGTTCATGAGGTGGTCCATGGACATCGTAGAACCACTCATAACGTCAGGAAGAGGAAGGCAGAAGCTACGCTTCCTCTTGGTCTTGACAGACTACTTCACGAAGTGGATAGAAGCTGAAGCTTTCCAACAGATAACTAGATTCGAAGTCGAAGGATTTGTGTGGAAAGACATTGTCTGCCGCCACGACGTCCCGTATGAAATCGTAACCGATAATGGACGACAGTTCATTTCTCGCGACTTCAAAGCATTTTGCGACAAGTGGAATATCCGCCTTATCTTCTCAACACCTCGACGACCTCAAGGTAACGGTCAGGCGGAGGCTGCTAATAAGTCAATATTAGCAAATCTCAAGAAACGCCTTGGAACCAACAAGAAAACCTGGTCTGAAAAGATACCTGAAGTACTTTGGGCATGTCGAACCACCCCAAGAAAAGCTACAGAGGAAACCCCTTTCTCTTTAGCTTACGGGATGAAAACTGTCGTTCCGGCGGAAACCTCCACTGGGAGACTCTGACGGGAGCTCTGTACGTCTGATCCCGAAGCTAATGACTAGCTCTTATCAGATAGCCTCGACTTAATCGAGGAACAACGAGACCGAGTCTTGCTTCGCATTTAAAACTATCAGCAAGCAATGGCCCGACATTACAATTCCAAAGTCAGGTCCCGACAATTCGTTGTAGGTGACCTAGTACTTAGGAAGGTTTTCGAAGGAACCAAAAAACCAGATGCTGGGAAACTAGGGATCAATTGGGAAGGTCCTTACCGGATTATCCACGTGGTACGACCTGGCGTCTATAAGCTCCTGAAGGTACGAACCGAGGTACCTGAAATCAGATCGTGGAATGCCACAAATCTGAAGAAATACTATCATTAGGTACTTAAATTCCTCGAATTACGTTAGGCTTGACCCCTTGACTGGGTACGTAGGCAATTGTGTCATGAGTGTAACCCCAATCTCATTTTAACACTCTTTCCATCATGGCGAAAGGGGGCATATGTTTGAGAACATATAGCCCAAACAGCGATTGTATGATTATTGTGATACCATGTATCCTATTATCAATAAAGCAATTATCTTCGATACTTTGACTTTTTAACAAATTCAGGTCTCAATGAACCTGAACCTAAGGTCTTAAAACCCTTCGAATGAATTCAGGTCTCCGTGAACCTGAACCTAAGGTCTTAAAACCCTTCGAATAAATTCAGGTCTCCGTGAACCTGAACCTAAGGTCTTAAAACCCTTCGAACAAATTCAGGTCTCAATGAACCTGAACCTAAGGTCTTAAAATCCTTCGAACAAATTCAGGTCTCAATGAACCTGAACCTAAGGTCTTAAAATCCTTCCAACAAACTCAGGTCTCCACGAACCTGGACCTAAGGTCTTAAAATCCTTAGTAACCTCGAAGGTCTTAAAATCCTTCCAACAAACTCAGGTCTCCACGAACCTGGACCTAAGGTCTTAAAATCCTTAGTAACCTCGAAGGTCTTAAAATCCTTCAAGCAATATCAGGTCTCGACGAACCTGGACCCAAGGTCTTAAAATCCTTACCAAATCTCCAAGGTCTTAAAATCCTTATCAAATCTCCAAGGTCTTAAAATCCTTACCAAATCTCCAAGGTCTTAAAATCCTTATTAAATCTCCAAGGTCTTAAAATCCTTATCAAATCTCCAAGGTTTTAAAATCCTTATCAAATCTCAAAAGGTCTTAAAATCCTTATCAAATCTCAAAAGGTCTTAAAATCCTAAGCAAACTTCAATGGGTCTTAAAATCCCACACACGAATTCAGGTTCCCATGAACCCCCTCCTAAGGTCTTCAGAGTAGCTCAGGTTCCTAAAAACCCTGAGCTAATCTCAATGTTTCAGGAACTCCTTCTAAGGATCCTCGTAATCGAATGTACTTGAAATCTTCGAGACCTGATAAGTCATTGGACATTGTATATAATAATCACGATACATGTCCAAACCAAAACTTCCACTTAACAAAAGTCAATCTCATCCAAGAAACGATCAAACCAAGTCAAATGACTTAATACGAAAAACAAAACCGAAATTTGAATAAAAGGGTTTAAAAGCCTCCTAGGCTAACGAGGGTTCAGAAGACCCTAAGGTTTAAAAGCCTCCTCAGGCTATAAGTCTGAAACGTAAACAAAGCCCATTGGGCAAAAGTCATGAAAAGCAACATTACAATTCAAAAAGAGCCGCAGCTCTTAGCCACCATTATCTCGGGAGCTCATCCCGACATCCTTGTCTCCCTCGACTGGATCACTTTCTTTGGCTGGATCTCCCTCATCTGCCTCCTTGTCATCGTCCATCTGGGACGTCTCGACTGGAGCTGAATCAGGACCCACCAAACCTAAGTTAGAACCATACTCTCCGGAAAATGATAGATTAAACATGTTAATCTCGAAAGTACCTGAACTCTCTGAGAATTGAGGAAAGGGAAGCTTGCTGGCCGAGAAGTCGGATACTTGCTCCTTTTCATACGCAATCGTAGCCATCAGATTAAGCAAAAGAAATCTTCAATAAAGATAATTGTTGCTCGAGATCTCAACAAAAAGATTGATGCTCGGCGGCTAGGTCTAGCTTCCGAGATAAGGAATCTTATCTCGAAAGCTGGGGGCAACTGTTGGGCCCAAATATGACCCCCTAACTAGTGATAGACAATAAGAAATGATAACGGGCCGCGAAAGGCCCATCATGAATTCAATCTTCAAGAACAGCTAAGTCAGATCTGGAGGCTGTGAGCTGGAGATGTTCATCAGAGAGGTCAAGGAAAAGAGGCAGCTCGTTGAAAAGTAAACAGGCGCAGGACCCGGTCAAAGAGGTAGCTCGTGGACAAATAAATAGGCGCAGGACCCGGTCAAAGGGGAGCTGTTACAAATCCCTCAAATCACGGAGGAGGTATCGGGAACCAGTTGGCTACGATCAAGCGGGACCTGAGGCTATTTAAAGAGAAAGCAAATCAAGAAAGAGGATCTATTCAACTTTTATCTGCATTCTTACGATTATTCACATCATCTCTTAAACATTTCCTTATCTTTGTAATCATCAAGAGAAACATCTTTTGTAACCATTCTTTACCACATTATCAATACAAATCAAATTCATTCCATAAGTTATTACGGGATTCAGCCCGCGTTATCCTTCCCTAACCTTTCCTAAACATAAAACCTGATCTAAAATCTAGGTGTGAGTTTTACCCCTCACATCTGTTCCCAGTGGATTACTTCTCTTCATGCGTCAGACTTTTCAGATATTGCTTGTGTCTTTTCTAAGAACAGGACTCTACCTATAAAATTTTCCAAATGCAGTTATAAAAAAGGCTTCAACAAACTTATATAGTTTAACAGAAAATGAAGACTATAGAATTCAGAAGACGACCTATTTAATCAATATAATAAAGATAGATTCATGACCATTAGGTTAGACCATTATTTGAAATATATGCAAAATCCTTTGTTGGCTATTCTAAAGTTGGTTTTAATTTCTTACCGTGTCTATATTCCTTGTGCAAGTGAATATGATATTTTTTCGGAAAACAGTTGATATTTTTAGAATTGAAGAATCATCTGTTGTTAGCTGTGTACATTTATTGTAACTGATTGTTTTGGTAAGTTTAACATATATAGAACCCCAAAATTTTTTCACCTTAGATATAAAATTATTTATCGGATCTAAAATGCAACTGATTGGGTTATTCTTTTGATAAATTTTTAAAGATTAAATGTGCTATGATCTCAAAAAAGGTTGTATAGTAGTTGTCTTATAAACCAATTATATTAGAACAACTTATTATTCATTGTGATAAGACAAAAAACGCAAAAGGGAAATAATGGAAAAATAATGTAATTGTTTAAAAAATGCCAAACACAAATAATTGCTTAAACGCTTGCACTTTCGAGTGCATAATGGTCTTGATCTTTCTTCCTTCATTTTGGATTAGCATCGATTCTTTTAATACTCACTCCTCATCCGAGTCATAATCATGAAAGATGACAACATGTGGCTGCATAAATAAATAATTTTGTTAGGATATGTAAATATACTTACAATAGCAAATGCTCTATTGCAACCAAAACTTACATGTGGATGAAAGAGTTCGATTATTTCTGCATTGTCAACAACTGAATCAACAACATATGCTGAATTTTGTTCTTTTTGACCATTAGATTCTCTAGTCAGCATAAATAGAATTTTCCTCTCAATCAATTCAGTTAGAGATTGTGGTAGAAAATGTGGATTTTCCTATAAAACATAATTATTCATTTCCGATGTAAAGTATCTCAATAATAAATTCTTTAATCCCCCTAATCAAAATGAAGCAAATACCTGAGGAGCCTCTTGGACCAACTGAAACGCAGGTCTTCTAATTAGCTTCTCCGCGATATTGTTGAAAAGCACAAATTTGGCTTCAACATTTGATTCATCGCTAACACGTACAACCAAGTGGTAACTAAAGATATAAAACCTATTTAGTATATGAACTTTTAACAAAATGATAGTATAATTCCGGAAGGTTGAAAACTATAAAGACCATACCAGTTAATACCATTATCAAAATCCTTTCTACAACTTTTGCAATTGTATTGAGGGTTGTGGTGAATATTTTGATTCTCTCCCTCAATACCATTTACTTACTTGTCTATCCATTTTTCTTGTGCAAACTTTGCAGGCCGTGTAGTATCATGGTTTATCCAAATCAATGGCCTCAATTTTAGCAACAACCATAATCTTTCCAGACTATGATAAAGCATTGAAATGCAAATCATATAAAAAATATTAGATGTTGAGAATTACTTTTCCCTTATACAAAAAAACATTTAGGAAATTTAGTAGAAGGACGAAATGTTTACCGAATTTGATTCAATAATTTCAGATATGGATTTCTTCACGGTTGTCATTGCCATTTCTCTGTATACAAAAATATCAATATGAACCTTCATGGAGGTTTGTATAACTTAATAACAGAGAAGATACAGAGTGTATATTATAACCTCTTTGTGCTCAATATGATCTACACAATGGTCGACCATATAACCTAATTTCATACTTATAAGAGCATATGAAATTAATAAGTCAAGTAAATATTTTCCTTGAGCAACAAAATATTGTTATACATATGAAAATGGCGACGAGTAATGTCAACTAATTTTTAAACATTTATTATAGTTAATGGCATAAAATATAAGCATTCCTAAAGTTATTTCGATCCCAACCATGAGTGCATTTCCTAAATTGACAGCTTAATTGATTGACTAAAAATTTATTGAACTGAAGAATATATTATGTAAACTATTATTGGTCTAATTGATGTTTTACTTTCTACATTTTTAATACTAAAATAACTTATTTTGATGCTAACTATTGGTGCATGCCAAGAAAAGCAACGACAATATCCTCTTATTAAATGACAATACAATTACCACAACCTTTTAGCCTAGAAGGTGTAGATCCTTCTGCATGTGTCGTCCCTTCTCCTTTTTTAGCACGTACTTCTAGCATCCTTTGTAATAACAAGTTGGTAACAACTTTTTTATAACACGTAAATAGCATTCTCGGCACGTTCAATCACATCATGTAAGAAATAAAAGTATTCTTTATAAATATCCTACAACTTCCAACATTTCTTTCACAACATTCTCATTATCAATTGCGAGTAAACAATACCTTAATCAAAAGAATATACTTCCCGAGAAGAAAGACACTACTTTGAAGATGGGAGAAGATGCATCGGTAAACAATTATGACATCATATCCATCGGTGATTCTGCGTCTTCAAATGACGACCTCTCCAACTCAGATCGCACCAACTACTTGAGAAACATTTCCTTGTCATATTTTGCTGCCCAGCCAACCGAAATGATGTCTAAGCACATAGAGTTCAAGGAACTATGCTTGGAGAGTGGGAACCCTGAGGCACACTATATTCAGGGCATTCTTCAATTGTTCGTAAAGGAAGACGAGCAGGCAGGCCTATATCATTTACGCCAATCATCGGATGGAGGTTATATAGACGGTACGTATCTTTATGGTTTGTCACTGCTTGCCGTAGAACGATTTCATAAAGGTCAGAAGTATTTGGATAAACTGGGATGGAAGGAAAATCGTTCAACCTCCGATCAATGCTGGGAAAGAGTCAAAAAATCTCTGACTGATATCCCGTACTTCATGAATCAAGGCTACTATATAGCTCGTGCCAACCTTGAGACACTCTGTGGTTGCCGTTCAAGGAAAAGACGTGGTCGAGTATGCAACCATGGTTACTACTATGAAAGGCTTAATCAATTTTTTGAGTTTGCTATGAATAAAAACAACTAAAGGGAGAGTTATCATCTGTTATTATCTATGAACGCATGTAAAAGTACTTATGTTTTTACATGATTATTTATCTATTTCGTTCAATTTTCTAAGTTGCTACTTTCTTGTTTTATTTGAATATTTAGTAGCCAATAGAATCTAAATAACATATCCCTCAGTATATAAACTACTGAATTAACTTAGATAATACTATATACGTAGTTAATGAATTATCAAAAGTTATGATTACATATGTCTTGAAAATTTCTACAAAATGACCTAACAACCTTTGTAGGTTCATGAACATATGTCTTGGAAATTTCTATAAAAAAAACTAACAACCTTTGTAAATTGAAGATAGAATTTGGTCACACACGTTATTTACTAAATGGTGTGTCCATGAAGGTAAAATTATTTATGCAAGGTCCACACAATCTTCAAAATTCATATCATATTAATTGATAACAACTATTTTTCCTTTTGTACTTTCAATATAAAAGTTAATAGGATTAATTGACTTTAGTCGCGATGGCATTTAATTACTCGGGTTTCTAAAATGAAAGATAAAAATCTTTTGTAATAAATACAAAAGAAATATAATTCATTTAAACATTATACTATTACTTTGTGGTAAAGTAATTCACCTTCCAAAAACGAAATGGAAACCGTAAATGGTGTTTCCATATGGTAAGATTATATATAAAATTATCACAATCAAACTACTTTATATTGATTGAATGTTAATAAATATGATTGACGTTAGCAGGCAATTTATTTGCAATCAAATCTTCTATAAATATAATTATTAAGATCTGATGTAATAGGTACAAAAGACATTTATTTAAAACACTCAAAATATTTCTTAGGCACAATATAGTGGTCAAGTAATTCACCTTCTTTGTAAACGACAAATCAATGATCTTATGGATATTAGAGGAAATGATATATTACCGATGCTGTATCTCTAATAATATACTTAGAAAATTCCAAATTTTGTCTTAAATAAAACAAAATGTTACTAATTATTCAATAAATACGACAAATTAGGTCTTAATATAGTAGCAAACTTCAAATCTGGATATTTGGTGCCCATGATTTAGCTTTTGAATCCCAAACAAAGTTACAAACACCACCGCCATATGAAGACTTTAGATTTACTACATGAGGTATTTGTTTGTTATTCTCCATCCAATACACAAACTTGGATTTATCTTGTTCTTCGTTGATTTCGAATGAATATTGCTCTCTGTGTATAAATGTCATCATATTGTGATATCGATGTCTATGATGGAATAAAATCTCTGTACGATTCTCTACTTTTTCGTAAACCTGCAAAATATGGTACGACAGGTTATTCCCTCGAAGTACTCCAAACGTATAATTCATTGTAAATATTTTATAAGAAAAAAACCACTTACATAACAATAGGAAGACTGTGAAGTTTGAAAATGATCAAATGTGCATAGTTCCTAAAATAAAATAAAACATGAATCCTTAACTAAAAAAAAGTAACGTTCAACATAAATGTTTGGATCTTGAGAGAGAGCAAACCTGTGTAGAAATTGACCAACAATACTTGCCCGGCTGCATGTTAAGCTAAGAAACAAGTATCGCTACGTTTGATTAAGGATTTGCAGTTTCTTGATATATAGAGTTAGGTTTACACTAATGAGACCTTAGGGTTTTCAGTTTTGAAGGCCCTCTTGTATATTTAAGACCCAGTTCAAATTTACCTCGCATTAATAAAATGACTTGTGATAGTTTAAAATTGACCATAGGTAATAAGGAAAGTCGCTTCTCTTATCATTTTAAAAATGCGATGATCCTGGTTCCTGAACAATAGTTATATTTGTTCGGTTTACATGTATTAAGAGATTATTTTTATTGTTCCGTTTCTTGAAATGCAGATTTTGATCTCAGTTTGACCATCAGATTATACTATTTAATACAATCACAGGACCTTGAAGAACATTTTAGTAGCTTGATGGGAAAAACGATTAAATATTCCAATTAGTTATCGTATTTCTTCTGTTGATTGAAGAAAAATTTAAAGACCTGATTATGACTTGAAATATCGTAACAAATTCATGTAAATATAATTCCACCTAATGTTCTTCATGTGTAGTATATTTAATTCTATAACTACAAAATATCATACTATTGTGAAGTCTTAGAACTTTTTATCATTACACCAAGTATAACTGATGATCAATCCCTCTAATAAATCTTAAAGGACATCGAAACTAAACTAACTAAACCGAATCCATCCTATAAATACATCGAAACTAAAATAACTTTTTAATAATTGCCTAAGAGGCTAAACCATATTTGAAATATTCCACTGATCCATGTCCATAAAAAAGAAATTTAGCAAAAGGAACAATAAGTTTAGTTCCACAAAATAAGATAATTCAATAAACTAGATAACAGAACCAGATGATAAAAACCGAAATAAGTAGCCGAAAGATCACAGGACCTTAAACATTGGAAACATGGAAGATTATTGAAGCAAATAGGTTAATCAGACATTTGTGGCTCACCCAATCTGATCCAATCAACTTCAGGAATCTTAATCCTCTCCATCTTCTCCTTTGCGAGCACAAGTTCGTTCTCAAGTAACTTCTTCTCCTTCGTCATAGCCGCCAGATTGAAGAGTTCCTTGAGTAACTCTAATTTACCTAGAATGTGATACACTTCACGCTCTTCATCATGCCTTCCTATGATTTGTTCCAATCGGTTCTGATACACAAAGAGCAGGCCTCGGTAGCGCTCCCTAGTGGCAATCATTCCATTGTTGAAAGCCGCCTCAAGGTCTCTGCGACTGTGTTCTTCAACCGTCGGTGTATTGAGATTTAGGTCGCTGTTGAATGCCATCGAGAGATCTTGTCTTGCATATGTACAAAATAATTTGCATTAACATAAAGGTCAGACATATTCAGATGTAAAAAAAGACAAAACTAAAGTAACAATAAAACAAATTTATTTAGTCAGATCCGCAAATTTATAGAATTGTTTAAAAGGGTGAACTAAATCCCAATCCTTATTATATATAACCTAGAAGGATCATTGTAATGTATTCTAGAACAAACATATGCACTTCTATTATGATTCTAATAAACCATGATTCGAGAATATAATAAGTGACTGATGATCTACATGTGTTGATAACATAAAATAGAAAATAAAATCTTACCAAAGGATAGGTGCAGGTAAAGAGAGAATTCTAGAGAAAACGTCGGAGAAGAAGACTGATATTATGTTTGGTAAGATAGTAATAAAGTAAACAAAATGTATATTGAAAGACCACCGATTCCCATAAAATGCCTTTCCATTTGCCCTTTTAAGACTCATCCAATTAGATTTTACTTCAATATTTATTTAATGCATTTTTTGTAAAAAATGCAAGTTTAATTTATGATACACAGGAAAAGATATTTAATCAACTTGATATTTTTGGAGTACATATAAATAATCATATTTAAAAAAAAATACGAAATTTTGGCGAAATCTTCGTTGAAATTGAATGGATTATATTTGATTTGTCCAAGCAAACTATAATTTCCTTATATATAGATATTCCTTACAAAGATGATATATATTTCCCTATATATAGATATTCGACACTATTAAAAGAAACATGTACTATTTGAATTAAAGAAGAAATGATCAAGGATATAGTTAGCTTGTAAAAGGAATTTTAAATTATTGCCTGTCAAATTTAGGTACATAGGTTTCCATTTTTTTTTCATGCGATTTAACTTGAAAAAATTAATAACTCTTGAAAATTGTCCATACTGACATGTCAAAGTCTTTCAACATGTCTGCAAATAAAGTTCAAAAAATATCAAACAGATCATCATTACAATACCTCGATTGCATATTTGACAATACAATCACCTAGACTCTGGAAACTTGAGATACTAAAAATTGCTATGAAAGCTTTGTATTTGTAGTTCGCATTATATTCTAATATCTCAAAATTTATTAACTTATGATTATGACAAAATAATCAATTATTGAAGGCTTCCTAAAGACAATTAAATCTTTCATTCAATTGCAACTAATATCTTTTCATGTTAAAAACGGAAACTTATAATTAACCAATTTCTATTTTATATTATGTCAAGAATATATATTCTAATCAATTATCAAGTTCATAATATATCAAATTATTTAGTTTAATTGGCTTTATCATCTTGAGAAATGTGAAAGTCTGCACAAATGTGTCCAACTACTATATCTAACTATTCACGCTTATCTTTATCCTTTCTATGGGTAAGTCATGATTAAAATGATATATATTATTCTAACTATAGAAACAACCTATACTAAACTCTACTGAAAACATACTAACTAACAAGTAATATATGCAATAACAAACACAAACAATAGAAAACGAAATAGATTATTTATAAAATAAGTACTTAAGTTTAATTTCCCACCACAAAGATGGGAAAACTGGTTTAAAAAACCAGTAAATAATTTCAGAAATATATAAACATAATATTAAAACAACATAAAAAGTTTTTAACTTGGAGAGATTGAGGAACCGCACAGATTAGTCAAACATATGTGGTTCACCCAACTTGTACCAATCAATGAACGGGACCTCCACATCAGCCACCTTCGCCGTAGCAAGCACAAGATCAGACTCCAACTTCTCCTTCAGTTCAGTGAATGCAGACTCATTGAAGAGTTCTTCAATGAGTTCCAATTTCCCTTCAACGCGGGAGACTTAAAGCTCTGCATCATGTTTCTTCATGAGACCCTCTTGTAGTTGCTTGTACATAAACAGCTTGGCTCGGTAATGCTGAGTTGTCTCCAGACGCCCTTTCTTGAATGCCTCTTTAACGGTTGAACCATAGTCTTCAACCATTGGAGCCTTCATTTTGAGATCCTTGTTTCCTGCCATGATATAGATCTTGATCTGCATGTTAGGTTTAAACAGTACGGGTTAGAAAAATAAAAGGATGAGAAATGAAACAACCAATACTAACCATTTGCTTACTTGCTAATCCAAATTCTAAAAATACTAAAACAAATAAACTGGATGATGTTTTCCAATTTTTCTCCGATTCAAATATAAATTATAATAACCCTAGCAAGATCAACATACATAACCTACAGAACAAATCTGTATATCGTGGCTACAAAACCTATCTAAAATCGATCTAGCTATATATACATCCTATAATCGAAAAATACATAACGAAATATACAGAAAAATAAAAATGATTGCTACAAAACCTAACGCAATATACAGTTTATAAATCGATCTACAGTTTATCATAGACAGTAAACGAAACCCTAAAGAGAAAGAGAACTCACTTGCGTAATAGTTGGCGAGACAAAAGCAAGCGAAGAAGAGAAATGATAGATTTGGGAAGTTTCTCGGTCAGTGTACAGTTTATATAGAAGAAGGAGAATCGAAGGGTCGTGACTTTTCACATGACAACTGGACCCCGTCAAATGTTTTCATACCTTTTTTCATTTCTTATTTTTAGTATTTGGGCTTCAGTTAGTAGTAAGGGCGATATAACTCATGGGCTAAGTGTATTAGAATTTAAGAACACCCTAAACCGGTTCAAGTTTTTCCTAAACCTTTATGAATGTCAATCGATTAATTTATGAAACAACGCATGTCTATGTAAATTTAATCAACCGAAAAATTAATTCACATCAAACCTTTATATGACCACATTTGCAAGATATATGTGGAGTTAAGGAAAAACAAATATTTTTCTGCCAATTTCATTTATTCATGGAAGAGTAGTAAAAATTATATATTCACTTTCGCCTTGCATCTTTTTCTGCCAATTAGTAAACCATGGATACTGAGATTGAAACAACCGTGTATAGCATTATTAATTCATAAAAACATAAAAATTTCATATTTTAATAGCGTAGTAAATCTTCAATCTTCAAGTTGAATCTCTTACTAACTAATTAGTAAACCATGAATAGTAAGATTTATCAAATCCTTGGATAGAAAAATAGTAAGGATCTCAATGATATAATGCAATATTCGTAAAACAGTTTCCAACGAAGGATTAAATAAATAAAAACAAAGACAAAGCCACGATAGTAGATAGTAACGTCTCATTAGCTATCATAGACATTAGCTATGTTACTCTCCCTTGACTTTCTTTAGAAAAAGTTTCTTGTTCACGGAATGTTGATCCTCTAGGCTACTCTGTTGTTCATCTTGGCTTTTTCTTTTAGACAATGGAGTTCCTGATAAACCACCTGAACCAGAAGAAATATCATCTGAAGACTGCAGCATTAGGACCTAGAAGGAAAAGTTTAACCGATCAGTATTACGATAATGTAAGAATTAGCTGAACTATACACACCAATGAGAACAATACCTGTTTAACTGGCAAAGCAGCAAATTCCTCAATCAGTTCACACGTCAGCAGTAGCAATTCGAACAACATACTGAGAGCTCTTTCCTTTGATGTTATCAGCATCAACTGAAACCTCAAAAAGGATTCTCTTGCCAAAAAGGTCGCTAACTGCTTCTGGTAACAAGTCTTCATCTAGATTCTACAAGTACAAAGGGAAAAGTGAGGACTCTAATTTATACATATAGTATAATTTCCTCTTTTATTTAAATTTGACGGTACCTCATCATAGAGTTCAGCGGCAGAACGACGCACAAGCACTTGAGCATTGCCATCAAACAAAAGAAAGTTGCCTCACCGGTATCGTCTTTAACGTGGACAATTAATTTAAACCTGAGTTACCAATTAAGTTAATGTCAATTAATAAGTGGATGACGCACACGATAATTAAACATCATATAATAAAAACCAGAATAGTTAATTATGTACGCGTTCAATGAAATACCTCGGAATGACATCAATGTGTTCTTTATCACATGTATTGCAGTAGAACAAGGGACGGTTCTCATCATCAACATTGGTTGTAGGCATAACTTTTTGTTGTGGTATTTGCAACTTAGATATTGCCAACCACGCTCAGTATCTATGTTT